>NW_023998464.1:848425-1078251 GCF_014805625.2 Glossina fuscipes | reverse complement strand
ATGTCCTATTACATGAAAGTTACTTATTCTAGATCTTAACAGTAATATGTTATCGCTATATACAGAAATATATAGAGAAGAAAAATAATTATAAGTAAAAATAACATTTTACACTTAACTCATAATATATATAGAGAAAGATACCAATACGTAAAAATAATTTAAAGTACGCTAAATACGTATTATAAATTTAGGTCTAAGTGTGAAACGAAAACGACTCTTGCGATTTTGCGCCTCATAGTGAATTGCCCTTAAGCGTATTTCCTCTAGTTGACCGTGCGAATAGATTGACGTCGATGGGCGATAGACCCGTTCATAGTGTCTAGAAGTTTTCATTCTAATTTTCGTGAAACCATCTGATTAGTTACAGTTCATGCTAATTGAATAATTACTTAGGATAAGTAGGACATAAAAAAAGAGAACATTAACTAGATTATGAAGAAGATATTGAAATGAACGGATTTGACTTACAACCTTTAATCGTGTGGTAGGATTCTTATTCATGCGAGAAATATTAACATCGAAATTGAGAACGCTTGAAACAGCCGCTGAGGCATATCCTTGCAATAGATGCAAATAATTTTTATATCAATACAAATAACAATCTTTACAACTCGATGTGGTCGATGGCATTTGATATGTCTGAGCAGCGCTTTACAAAAACTGAAGAGTTCCTACGACGAACACTCCCAAAAAAATTGAGAAAACTAGGAGCTAGTGATAGACACTACATTGAATAAAACGTAATGCACCGTTCTTGCAGAATAAATTCTAAATATTTGATAGAAAACGCCGGAAACCTATTTTAACTCCTAATAATACCTGATAATATAGTAGGGATTAAACTTGTGTACACATATTTGATAATCGTGGTTTTTTAACTACATGGCTACGCGGTCGTGGCATAATAGGCCGACAAACGCCCGTTAAAAAATACTTATTTAACCTTATGGAGAGGAACCGCGCGGTATGAAAACAGTTGTAGCTCCAATCTTTCAATGATTAATATATCAATGCTGAAGGCGAGAAAAGTACAAGGATGGACAATGAAATTTTCATATACGTGTTCGTTTACCTTAACCTAAACGAAGCCACAGGTGCGCAACGTTAAGAATTATATACCTACGTCCATAATGTAGATAAAATATTATGTACATCAAATCATATTCTCGTTGTAGCTATTATATAAAGATTTATCTTAATGTATCATAAAAGTACGTTTACTTGCAGGTTTGAAACTTTGAAGCTCAGCTAGGAAAGCATTTACGCTAACATCTGCTTTACAATATTATTATATAGCCTTGAATGCTTGACTTCAATGGCATCTGAATTTGAATGTTTACTTCTCTCTCTCCCTCTTTCTCTCTCACTCTCTCTCTTTTTCTTTTGTCTTCCTTGGGTTTCTCCACAAGAAACCTCAAGAACGTGTGCTCGTACTTAGCTAATCATTCTGGGACTACGAAGTTTAGTTCAAATGACTTGAATGACAAATTACTTAAGAACGTGAGAGAGAGACCAAGCTAAGAAATGAAAAAAAAATAAAAAAAAATCCTTAAGAGTGTACCAATATTGCAAGAATTATGTACAAATTTACTGCACATCGACTGAATTAAATATCAATTATCAAAGCTATAATAAATGTTTCAACTTGAAACATTTCCTTTCCTTAATTAATCTTCAGAATTTGTCCACGATTTGACTTTATTTGACTTTTATTAATGTTTAAGCAAAGCTTCACATAAATGTTTTTTCTTTTTTAAATAATAGGGCAATTATGGGTGGAAAAACTATCGAAACGAGTTAAACATAAAACCATCGAATTTTCTTTTGAGACAGAGAGAGAGAGAGAGAGAGAGAGAGGGAGTATTCAACTTAAAAAACAAAAAAATGAGCTTAAAAAAAAGTTATTTAATGAAAAATTGTTTTTTATAGAAACTAAAGAAGGGTTAAAAACGTTTTTCCTTTCTTCTTCACTTCCAACTATGTACGCAGGCAGTTGTGTAAGCAACGTACAACGCATATGTAAAGCATTTAAAAGACATTTTTATAGCAATAAAAATTTTCCTTTTCAATTTCATTTTCTGTGCAATATTTTACTTTTTCATCCCATTACATAACAAATGTAAGAATTCTTTTGCGATATGACAATAATTGTTATTAAAGGAGCAAAAACATTGAAGGTGAATGCAGATAAAGGAAATTGTAGTAAATGCTTTCAGTTTTTTACTTTTTGCTTTTTTCTTATTATTCCTTTTGAAAGTATAAATAGCAGAAGAAATTTTAAAATGCACAAACATCAACAAAAACAAAAAAAATTTATACACTTCTTCACTTACTCACATCCTTTATAACATTTATGTATAGATATGTAAAAAATAAAGAGCTAAAATTCAATTTGACATTATCTTGAAGACAATTTGACATCTGATATTGTAAAACAATTCTAAGCTAAGTGATGACAACAACCATAACGAGTAATCTAGACACGCCTTTGAGCGACTCTTCGCTTTCTGCCATCTTAAGCAAATTATGAAAAAACGTAAAGAAATTTCCTAAACATTGTACTGCATTGTGCACATTGAACATTGTGGCTTCAAAGGGTATACTTGGGACAAATTACAAATCTCGATAGAACGTTGGACGTTGGCGGCAATAGTCTGCAATTTTCATTTTTAGCCCAAGACCAAAAACGTATCGACAATCCTTGAACTATGTTCATCTGTCTGTGAGTTTTCCTGAATTCACGTTCACGTGTAACACAAGACTACCGACTCCATCCTGGGATTAAGTTTAAAGTTTCACTAAGTTCACCCTTTAATCGTTGATCGATAATTGGCAACAAGTAAATATCTTTTTTTCAATTGCGACTTACAGGTACACTTCAAGTCCAAAACTTGTACTTGCTTGTTTCTACTAACACGAACCGAACCGTAAGCTCCGCAGATGTCCCTAGAATTTATAAAAAATAATATCAAACGACGACCAAGTATTCCCAAATGAGATTCTAGCTTCTGATGCTACCACTTATGATATATTATATTACAGAGTTAATTTCTGAAATAATGTTCCAAAAATCGTATTGACTCATAATCTGAAGTATACAATGATTTTAAGTATTTGGCCTTGTGCGACAGTTTTGTAGGCATTAACGAAGGCATTTTGTCGAAACCGAAGTAAAACCTAAAAGAAGCTTTAAAAACCTACAAAATTTACACCGGCGATCAGTATCAAATTTGATTTGCTCATCCATCTGTCCGTGCCTTTATAACGACCTGTCCAATAACTAATCTTTCGCTTCTAGAAATTATCCAACAACATTGCAAATTGTTAGAAACAGGTTTCGCACTGGAATCGGCCAAAAACGTTCAAAGGATACCCGTACAGTACAATTTAAACTGAGGTCAAAATTGTTTTCAGAATTTAAAGAATTGAGTTTCTTGCTCTTTAATCACATCCTGTTACAGATATGGCCCCGTATGCCCTACAAGCCATCCTATAGTACCTATGCAAAAATGGACAAAATTGCTTCCCTCAGTTTATAAATTATCAGAGATGAATGTTTATTTCCTTGTTTTTTGGATATTTTGAAACAAAGCTGGCGTGCATGAAAGAATCGGCCACAGCCGATTATAATTTTCTTACTTGTTTTACACAATAATGAATTTTTTCGAGTTTCAAATTGAATCTAATGTTTGTGATAAACAAAATATTTCAGGTCAACCTTGTTCTTCTAAAGGGATTTTGTTGTAATGCTGAGCTTTTTGGTACCCATCATCACCGAAAGATGAAGAGTTTATTAGTTTTATCGAAACGTTTGCAACGCCTTGAAGGAAGCATCAGAGTTCCCACAAAATTCTTAATCGATTTGAGCATGTCCTTCTGTTCGTCTGTGTAACGTTTGTTGTGAATATTCTCCTGCCCACAAAAATGAAACTAACAACTTCAAATTTGGAGAAACATTGGAAGTTCTTGCGCGCAGGTTGGCATTGAAAATGGACTAAATAGGTCGAAGGACACGCCCACAGCACCACACTCACTGACAACACCTCTGTTTTTAAATGGAATGGCAAATTGTTTTTTGCTCATCACTCATAAACTATAGCAAATAAATGTCCAGAAATTTGAATACATGCTCTATGGGCGATGCTGTAGCATTTGCGTTGAAAAGTTGAAAAAATTGACCACACCTACTTATTATTATACAGTATCAATCTATAATTGCCTTTTCAATACCTTTATAACTCGCAGCAACAAGCATCAAAAACCCCATAGAGTATACAAATTCTTGGCACGTGTCAAATCTTAAATGCACCTAAACCTGCCAAAATGAAGATATCGCCTACAAATTTGCAAAAGAATTGGGAAATGTCCTAAACTTTTCAAAGGGCACGCTTACAATGCCCACAAGCCTATACGACAAAAAAAAAATGAAAATAGAAGAAATCGACTGCGTATTATCCACTCCGTATTGTAGAACATGAGAGCTTTTATTCTTTTGTCATTTTTCTTTTCTTTTTTTTTGTCTTAAATGATGATGGGTATAAAAGATTCGGTCCCGATTGAATATGATTTTCCTACTTGTTTATGTTAATACGCTTTTTTTTTCTTTCATCCTATCCCTACGAGAATAGTTTTGATCTCTTTGTATACATAAAAAAATTACATTTGATTCCAAAAAGCAACGCAATTACATCCTTACACTAAACAAGTATTTCTTCCCAACTGAGTTGACTGACATAAATTAAGTTAATCCATTCGCTGCGTTTGCTAGCTTCAAAGTGCTCTAACTTAACCTTAATCGATTTTAAAGAGATTTGCTTACCTTCAATAAATTTAAATGTTTCTTTCTTTTTTGCTCGCATTTACTTATATCTCTTTTTACTTTGCTTATTTTAATCACTACAAGTTTATAGCTGATAATATACTATTTCACTACTTTTAATTTCCCATACGCTTGAAAAGCTTTGTAAACACTTTTAGTTTTTTTTATAGTTAATACATTGAAAAATATGTGATTTCATTTAAAAACATATTTAATTGCAATAAGTTTTAAACATTGCTATTATCGAATATTAAGTTTTTTTGTGGCGTGAAAAAAAAAGTTTAAATAAAACTTTTCAGAATTAAAAAACCCGTATAGCGTAAATATGGCAGCTTTTTCCAAATGAAAAATGTTTTATTACATATCATAGTAGATCGGTGAGGTAAATGGCGATTGTAAAGATATTATCAAAAATTTGAATGAAAGGAATGGAAATCGTTTTCAAAAATCAGATTCAAAGTTTTGGATAAGTCCTATTATGGCCTTATAAAGCTTAGGACTGAACTTTTAAGGCGCTATGTTCTTTGGCAACCATCGAATACTAAGTTGCCTCCGCGAATTGATAAAGACAAAGAAAATCGTATTAATTGATGCAATATTTTCATCTAAAATGTTTCAGTCTAGCTAGACTTTACACTAAAAAAGTCCACTCCTTTATTTGCAATAACAAATTATTGGATGAAAATGTTTAAAAGAGTAAAATAAATCGTAGTTGCGAACGTCGAGCTCGGGTTAGACTTCACCATAGAAAAATCCGATCGTTTCTTCACAATAATACAGTATTACGTGAGAAAGTTTAGAAGAGATCTTAAGAGCTACCAAGATGGTTGAGCAAATAAGAAGACTATAGCAGAAATATCGAAGAGATTGCATTTGACAACCATCGACTGAAAGTGCGCAAAGTAGCCGTTATGGTGAGGGATGACGTACTTTCGGCATTGATTGGCAATTTGGAAGTGAAAAAAATGTGCGCCAATTGATGCTGCGTTTCCAATTGCGTAACATACGTTAGGGGTGAAATCGGAGCGGACAAAACTCAAGTTGTAAAGTTACCCAAGGAGTCAATTTTTAAAATCAAGGAGGAGATTTTTAAAATTTTACAAATACTTTCTTCACAGATACTGTAACTTACTAATTTCGACAGAATCGCCCTCCACAAACTGTATGAGTAGCGATATGATGGTGGCATCTTGATCAGCTGAACATGGCGCTGTTTTTTTTTTTTGCCTCTGAACCCAGTCTTTTCTTATGATCTTTTTCGTTCAGCCGATGTATACTATATTGGTTGCTTTAAATGTCAGCTAAGCAATAGCTCCTCCTGCACATGTGTTTCGACGATCAGAATCATCATAAAATAACCAAGTTTCAAATATATTTAATTTATTAATATTTGCAAGCATTCAGGTGATCTTTTTTGCTCATGAGAACCTTAACCAACTTAAACCCATGCGGCAGCATTTTTAAAATTTTTTACGTCAATAATTGCGAAAGTAAGATAAGCAATATGCCGCACAACTTGGAATCTACAGTTTGCTGTTGTTTAGCATTTTACTGAATCTTGTAATGGATATGGACATAAAAACATTATTCTTTTTTTAATCCTATCGCAGTCTTTACATCCATATCCATAAATTTTTTTAACAATCTTTTTTTGTTTTTTTTTTTTAATGTAAGTAATCTCTACCAGTAAAGGAAACGTATTTTCTTCCTTTTCTTTTATATTTTGAATTTTTGTACCTTTTACTTTGCAAAAAGAAGACCTCACAAATACATATGTCATGATTAAAACGGTTTTAATGTTATAAAATTTATTATGAAACATTTATTAATCCTCAAGAATTGCCCATTGGTGACATTAGCAAAAGCCATTATGTGTGTACATTACTATTTATCTTCATTTTCTTTCTTCCATATCCTTTACCCAAAGGTTCACTCGTTTTTTACTCAATTCGCAATTGCAAAACGAAATAAAGATGTTTCGCGAGATATATTAATTCATAACCGCACTAAAAGCCTGAGTCGTCTATTTCCTGTTACCTCTCTCTCAGTAGGACAGATATTGATGCAGAAAATGTCGAATGTTCACTTCCACTATGTCGTAAGACTTACAAGTTCCATTTAAACACCCACAAGCAAGTAGATTTATTCTTATATCTAATGCTTATAACTTAAATATCTCAATTTTATGCTATTCTACCCTTTTTTCTATCCCACGCAACGGATATTAGATATGTTAAAGGCATTTAAAATGAACTTCAATTATACGACAAAGGCTTTGTCGTTGAAATTAACCTGCATATTTTCAAAAAACTCATCGGCTATAAATAGAAAGGACCATTAAATTATTGTCCTCAGTTACAATTACGTATGGAGCACTGCTACGTAAGTAACAATTTGGTACGTTGTATATTGTCGTCCGTTCCACATTATATATAAACCATGAATTTATTGAAGAATTGCTGCTTTCGTATTAAAACTAATGGTAGGTAGAACAAAATCGTTGCAGACCGACCTTTATTGCTTTACTACAATAACATCTTTCTTAGTTTTCTCATTTTTTTTAAATTGCAATCTTTGCGGTGCCCCATGTTCTGGATTTCGTAACGATTTCCAAACTCAATAGGTTATTTGTGTATTTGTTTTCATGTTACACGTATACATGTTTCATTTTATTTTCTTTTGTAAACGTTTAGCAGGCTTTCCTTATTTCAATTTAAAGTACAGGTACTTGTTTGGAATTGTAGCTGCAACTGCAAAACTGAAAATATTCCTGCAATATTCATAATGAATTTTCTTTAAAAGTTTTTTTAACGCTTCCTATAACTAATGGCTGAAGAAAAAAATTCGTCACGTTTTTCCTAGTATGGCCCGCTTTCTCCTTTAGAATACTTTAAAATCGCACATAACCAAGTAAGTAATAATACTCTGTAAATAATTAAAAAACCGCAATGCAACATATATTTCATTCAGCCGGAAGTAACAACGTTTTGAAAATCAATCAAAATTGTCAAAACAATCGCTGTGTCTTAGAATATCACTTCTATTAAGGTGATAAGGCTTTTCTTTGTAGCCTCGTAAAAAACTTGTAATGTTCGTAGCGGCGACACTCTATAAGAATTGACAACCTGCCTACGATTTGCTTATATTGACGACACGCCTTCTTAGCCAATTAATTATTAATAACGTCGATAAAATTTTTCAAAAGTTAAAGTCTATTCTTGGTTAAAGGAGGACGTTTCTGCTGCTGCAGAATTGCGTCAACTGCAGAATTTTGGTAGATATTATTTTCGAAAATGAGTTGATCTAACACCAGACCGCTGGTCTCGGTTTATTCAGAAAAATATGGGCACATAAAGGAGAAAAGTATTTATGGCAGCTACGCTTAAAGCTTCGTTCCGATGAGGTGAACGATATTCATCAGTTGATGTATCGCAACAAAGGCCAACCATACGCCGCTGGCGAAAAAGCCGGGCATCAAATATCAGCCGAGTCCTAGAGTACTGATTGCACGGTTGCTGGTATACCACGTATTCGTAGCGGTGGCACTCATCCTTCTGGTCAGTTTGCTTTTGGTTACATGTGTCGTGCCAGTCAAGTGGTCATTCAGAGCAAAACTGATCGACGCTGGCACCGCGAAATCAATGTAAATCAATGCCGCTTACCTCTGGTATCAGCCTTAGCTTCTGATGTACTAGCTTTGGTGCAGTCTGACCTCACCTTAATTTCATCTGATGATATACAGAAATTGCAGAAAACCAAGCAAACTGTTCTGCTTCTTTAACCTATAAAAATCTTGGCTGATATTCGAAAACCATCTAAGTCGCAACGTTCTATGCTGGTCGTAGAACTATGCGATTGATCCATGCCGCATTACATGTCGTGAATCTTTAATCATTTACTTTAAAGATGAGAGCTTACGTCCTCCTTTCCGCAATATTCCTTGTATTGAAACAATGTAGGTAGACAAAAAGAAATCTGTGTAAATTGTATCATCCCCATCAACCGAAAATGGCCAGTACCGATTTGTCACGCTTGCTTCCATCTGAAGGAGTTGATTCAGTTAGAGTAAAGTTTTAGGTGATAGCCGTAGAAAAATATTCCGTTGCGTTTGTCGTCTAAATCCGTTGTCGAATGTGCGTCAACGTATCAAATTGAATTCATACGCTTAAATTTCAAGACGTCGCACTGCCTTGACCGCTGGAGAATATGCCATCGCTAAGAATTGGCTAAATCGCAGTTTGCTTTGGATGCCACAAAGTTGCCACTAATCGAAACAAAATGTTGAGAAAAACCTTAGAAGAGCATGGAAAAAAGAAGTCCCTTTCTGTGATTCCCAAAAAGAAGTAAAGTGCAAAATTAATTGGCTAATGTCATATCATATACGAGTTTTTTATCCAAATTTCTTAAGATTAAGTGCGTACAACCAATTTGTTATTATTATCTAGAAAATGAATATGATAGACACTGCGACATGGTGTTTAACTTTTTGTTAATACACCAATGATATGGGTATCTAATAAAAGAACTTGAAGAGTAGAATGAGAAACACATACTGGTGGGTACGCGAATATGTAACTTCAAGCAAAGCCATTTCTTACTTCTAATTATATAATTAGCGAAAAGCGAAGTGCTGTAGGAGATTTAATTGCGAGACGTGTTCGATTATAGCGTTCTTACTTGTTTTATTACAATGCTGTCATCCCTTAAAGCGACCTAAGAATTTATAAAGTCTTTTCTAAATAGTAGTTCTATTGCATGAATCACTTTAGCGCAAACGTTCAGTCATAGTAATAAACGGGAAGTAAATCGATATAAATGAATCGCCGTTTACCACTGCCACGTCGCTCTATCTCACTTTTACTATAACTAAGCGGTGTTTCAATTTTGTGCTCTTAACCGCACCCAAAATTTTCTTCATTATTTATAGGTTTTCAGTGATAATGAAAATAAAAGAATCTTTTCTGATTAATATTTTTAAAAGCTTTACCACTATAGAAGGGCAATTTCATAACAACAATATCCTTAAACATGCAAAGAAATGAAAACACGCCCTCGTTCCTTAAGAAACTAAAACATTTCCTCTTTGCCATTATCCGTTTGCTTTGGTTTCTTTTAAACACGGGTCTGCTGTAGTGTTCTATAATGTTTTATAGCAATCAACGTGAGATTAATAGAAGTTTTCATTGATAAGCGTGATGGCTGGAAACAAAGGTGCGTTATTTACTAATCCGACAATGTGTGATACATTAAGTGGTTATAAGAATAAGAAAGTTAAACTTAAAAAATTGTCTTGGGAGTGTATTTATGGCAAAAAGGGGTTCTAGCCTGATTACAGCAAAAGGGTTCGTCAATGCTTTTAAAACAATTTACAACTATTTAGTTCATTTTGCTTTTCTTTCATATTCGGTTAAGCAAATTACGAAATTGCATTCCCAAGAGAAATTTAAAAAATTATTATAAAACACTATGATACCCCATGCACCCATATATACCTATATACCTATGGTATATAATCAATAAAGTTAATAATTTATATATTCGAATCTCGCACAACATGTCAGGTAGAGAACAAATTAGTTACTATGTCAAGCTAATGAATCAACGAATTTGTACACGTCTGACTTGTCAAATGTATGTCATATCAATTCAAAAGATTTTGTGAACATTACCACCAAAGCTTTTAAATTTTCGAAGCAATATATTAATCTCAACGTAAAATCCGCATTCATTTTCATAAGATGGTAACAGTAATCGTTTTATTTGGGAATTTAGCACAATTACGCACACATATATATGTATACCCTTAAGATATTCTTCTTTAACATCCATAATACATACGTATGCATACACATACATACATACTATATACTTGATATATATATGATGATGATTGTGATAATTCAGCTACGAATTAACTGCAGATATTATATATTATATGTATATGTGTGTGCTTTATCTTAAAAAGCGTAACATTTTTGACAATTTCAACATATTTGACATTTGGCAGGAGACGCAAGATATGAGACGCAATAGGGAACTGTGCTCTTTTTAAATATATGTTTATAACTCAATATCTTATGCATGCCAATAACGAAACATTTTCACCTGCTCCATCCACATAATGTGCTGAATAAATTTGCTACGTTTTAAGAGCACAGCAGACGTGTTGGCACGCATCGAGACCTGATGACAGCATGCACAGAGTTCATCTGTTGTCAAAGGCACGCACACGCATACACCATACATCGCAAGTACAATAACTTTAATCAGGAGTTATGTTAATGGCAGATAGTACGAAACGCACAACGTACGCATATAAACGGAGATTTAATTGAATGACATGTTACATGTATGACATAGAATCACAGGTACATTGATTTTAGGACACAACAGAAATACGTGTTCATTGACTATCAGATCTATTGATTAATATTACGTAATTATTTGATGTATGAAAAATTTTTAGTATTGTACGATTATCTCTAGATTAACTTAATGTAATTGTAATTTAAATAAAAGTCTTCATTATTGTGCATAAATATCTGTTAGGAATTCATATCCATTAAGTTGTTGTGAAAAGTGAAATGAGAACAACGATAACGGTTGGCGTAAAAAATGTACAGACTTTTAGTAACCATAGCCAAATGTACGTCTTGAAGGTATTAAAGCCGAACAACATTTTATAGCGGTTTTTAAAAGTAATTAATGTAAAAGAAGTTCCAAAATTCATTTGCTTATCTATGCCGATGAACATATTGTGCTTTGAAAAGGGAAACTTTGCTTAACGTGTTGCGTGCGATTGAAATGAAAACGCAAATACACCACTAAAAAAATGTGTGAGCCCAAAAGTTAGTCTATTTAACTTCAGATTGGATGTTTCAATACTCAAACGCCGCCCGCAATAAAAAATACTTTAGACGAAAAAATTAGAAGTACGCCGCGATTACATCGCCAAACATCGAAAAATCGATAAAAGAATAATGTTAAATTATTTCTGGCAGTTCTATTTGCTACTCTACTCTCGAATTTAACAAATTCTTGCTAGGCTAAGTAACAATATGTGATTTCACAAAGCTATATTCCAACAATAATAACTCCATTAACTAAACTATATAGGTGCAAAACTTCTCTTAGTTAACAAGTAAAACAAGGTAAGAAGTAAGACTAACAAAAGAACTCGAAGAAAAGAAAAAATCGCCAGTATCGCGGGTGGGCGTGGGCGATCATTTTCATTTTTATATAATTGCTCGAGGAGCCGAGTAGAAATCGAAATTTTTATACCGAAGGGTGATGAGTATATTCATTTTGTCGTAACGTTTGCAACGCCTAGAAGGAGGCATCAGAGACTCCACAAAGTATATATATTCTTGATCAGCATTAAATGCCTAATCTATCTAAGCAGGCCCATCTGTCTGTCCGTCCACATGTAAACATTCTCCTGGCCGCAAAAATGAGGTTATCGACTTCAAATTTGTCAGAAAGTGACTTCGACCGATTTGGGCCATTTTCAAAAATAACTAGCATGCAAAAACTTCCCGGTTTTGCTTAAATTTGAAAGGGATTCTTCAGTTTTTGCGACCAGGTGAACATTTACTACGGACGGGCGGATAGCCGTGACTAATTTGATTCAGATTTTATTAATGATTCGTGCGGTAAACGATATCTTGCATGTCGCTATATATTTAGTTAGTTAAACTTATGTATGCTTTCAATGTGCTTTAAGCCTAAAATATTGTATACTGTTTGCCTTCACTTTGCTACTTGTTTCTGGTAGATATTTTTTGCTACAATGTAGTTGGTTTATGTCTAAGACTTAAGTTCGCTTGTTTACTACTTTAAGCCTAGAAATATTGTAAAAAAGGTTCACTTTGAAATTTTGTACTTTGAACTTTGCTGTGAATGCCAGTGCTAGTGATGTCTTATTTCCAACCTTTAGGATTAATAGTGTATTGCTTAATTCGGCTGAATGTGAATTCTAGCCAGAAATAAAATGAAATTGAAAAACGAAGTATCCCTCACCTTCGATGGTAGTTACGTAAATTTATTAGAACGAATTGCAAAAAATCTCTCAATTTTTGCTGCCCTTATTATATCACCGGACCATCTTAGGACTTAATACATAATCAGCTAAGTGATACGGCCAAAGTTAACCAAAAATTTTCACAGAGATTGTGAATCAATTCAAATCTAATAATCCTTCGATTTGCTATAATTAAGGAAATTCTCGAATTCATACAAACTCGAAACGCATGTGTTCTTCCTTGAAATCTACAATTCAAAATTTGGTCGATTGACCATATCTCACCATAATTTATCATTTGCAGTATATAGAAGATAAATATAAAAATTGGCCAAACGCCAAGTTTGAGTGTGTAAGACTTGGAATGTTTGATCTCCTTTCGTTTTTTGTTCAATTTCATTCTTCTCATATGTTTACAGATTCGATTACGGAAAAAGGATTGAAATTAGTTTAACGATATATGAAATCATTTTCTAGATTAGAGCTGATTTAGATTAAATATGTTGACCTTGAACTCTTTCATCTTAAAGAGCATTTGCTCTTACGACATTTGCAAGCATTTATTTATAAATAACATGTGTATATGTGCTCTGTGTTTTTACCTTCTATTCAAGCTTTTAGATAATCATCAATTGTTTTAATAGCAATAAAAATATAGAAAAATGTATATTAAAATATCTTCAGGGTAAAAACGAATTTAACTTTTTCTTCTCTTCTCAGAAAACCGTTCGTTTATTTACAATTGATTTTGCTATATTTTCAATCACTTTTCTTTCTCGACACAGTACATGTGAAAGAAGTATAGAGGTTACCTGAATCATCTTAGATACGTTCTATTTTTATATTTGTTTCCAATAAAATTTTAGGATAAGTTCATGTCCTAACTCCAGAGTTAAGTAGAGACCAGATTAGGAGCCTCAAAAGATGCCTTGTAAAATTTCCAGTTTGAAGAGAACTTTATTGAAATGCAGTCGGCCGTATTTACTGCGACCTATTTCACTCTTAAAGTTAATGACTTAGTTTTACCTAATTCTTTTCTGATCTCGCTTGCTTAATCTATGAGCTTTATGAGCTTAGTAACTTTTGCCTTTCACTTAGGATATTCAAAATTCGTGCACTCTTTTCTCACATCTCGCTATTTGTATTTGATTTGGTTTTTCTTTTTTTTTTATATTTGTATTTCCTTTAGATACTTCTAAGGCTGCTCGTTCTTGTTATTATGATGACTGTTATATGTAATGTTCTTTGGCTTTATACGCATTTCACATACTTTAACGTGCGTTCATATGTGCGCACATATTCCGTCTTTATACATCAAATATAAATATTGCTTCACTTACAAACATTTTCATTTGTGCAGCTATGCGAATAAATAAAGGTTGAGAATTTTCTTTATATAAAAAGTTCAGTTGTCTTGGTCGTTTTTATACCTGCGTTTTACTCACACACTTTCTTATGTAAAAAAAAAGTATACACAAATATTTTCTTTGTAAAATAGTAAAAGGAAATTGGGAAATATTTTCAAAGAAATTCTTGATATACTTTTCATAAAGAGTGCCGAAGTTTTGGAAAAATGTGACAAGATTAACATTTTTGTTGCGTAACTCAAGGCAATAGATTCTTGGAATTGATATTAACTTTGTTGCAAAATATATTTCTCACTATGTTAACTACAAAGATTTTATCGGCCTTCCTTTGATTCTTCACTTTTAAAGTAAACGTACTAACTAAAGTGAACTTGCACATATACACACAAAAATTTGCTCAAAACTTAAATAAATTTTTTGTACGCTACTACAGTCGCTGATATGAATCGAGCGTATCAGAGGTGTATGTGAATGCAATTAAAGTTTTTCCTTTCTTTTTTTCTTGTAATAAAATAAGCGAAACTTTAGAAAAAGTTATACGCAATTTGCAGACACTGGATGCATTGGGTTGGAGTTGGTTTGAAAACCAGAATTTTTATTTTTCACATTTTCCGCTTTTTCTGACCAAAGTGGTTGTTTGCCAAACTGCCAATAGGAAGTAAAGAATTAATTTCAAATAGAAAAAAAAGGCAGCTCGAACATAAGAAAAACATTAAAAAGAAATTAATAGGTTTGAGCGAAATTTCGAGACTAGAGCGAGACTATAGCAAAAAAATAACCTTTCCTGTAAATCGAACATACAAGCTTTTATTGTTGCACTTGTGATGTGTATAAGTAGAAGCTGGGTTTATGCTTCTTGCTGGCTGACTAAGCTCAGCTACACTCACATTTTTTTTTCTAGAAAAATTTCAAGTCAAGAATAATCTAAACTTGTTCGCGAGTCTCGTTGTCCGTTAGTCAATACCCATGGTCACCTCCCTATGCTCACACGCACGCACATGATTAGAGAGATTACAGCGATGACGGCAAAATGGCAGCGACACATTGAAGATGATTGGCTTACAGGAGCGTATGAAGACGGCCCCCACCAATGATTATGGAGATTATGAAGAGCAACACGGAGAGTTTTAATCTTAATATTCGATTCGATTTGGATTTATTGAACTTCCTACAGAATTTCCTTCCAACCTCGACTCCGTATTTTCTTTCCACATTTATTTTCCTTTTCGATGTTACTTGTCGGTCCCTTTTTTTCACTTTTCAATTGTATATATTTGTGTGTGCGATTTTCTCCCGCAATTAAGTTCACATATGGAATACAGAAACAACGTGTGAAATGTACATTCTTCAAACCTGAATTTATCGTTTTAATTAATTTAAAAAAAAAAAATTTATTTTTTCTTTTTTATCTTCTCGTCTTACAATTCTTTACGATTTAATCCACGATTTATTTACCTTACTTCCTATTATTATTATTATTATTATTAATTTCGCCAGGGAAATAAATTCTAAGACTAAACTCTTGAAAGCACTAGCATCTAAGGCTATCGGCTTTTATTATTAAAAACTCTACCGCACTTGAGATTCGAACCCACGACCATTGACTTGCTAGTCGAGATTCCTCGCCTTCGGCTACTCTTTTTTAAGGGAGAACTGTGGTCTTTCGCACATTCAATTCATATATATACTAAGTACATGTGTTTAATAATAGCGTTTGTCAGTTTTATTATTCAGTCCATTTTATTAATGATACAATTTATTGTACACGTATATATATCTACATATATATATATTTACGTAAGTTAATTTGTATAACTTAAGCACATTTGTTTAATTGAACATTTTTCACAAATGCAAATCTCTATTCTTTTTTTTTTTTTTGTTTTATTTTGCCATATTTGTGCATACTTTAATTTTATTATTTTCATTCGAAATACATCGATCCGTAATACTCAAGAGAAATGAATGACCATTGTCAACTTTTTATCGCACACTGATTTTTCCTATCCCCGTGGACAAAGGGACAAAGCCGACCGACCGCACCCCTCCTATCTTATGTACACGGACGTTACATAGTTTATAACCAATAAGCAAAACAGTTTTGTTTTTGAGAGTGGATATGCTCATAGTTTATGCGATACTATGAGTGTATTCTTCGACCGTTTTGGTCCATTTACAACAAGAAGCTGCGTGCAAAATCTCCCAGCGTTTCAACCAAATTTAAAGGCTTTATCTCTACTTTTGCTATGATGGCACAGGTTATACAGAGGGACAGTCTGACAAACTGGCAGGCAGACGTGCTAAAAATCACTCAGTATTTGGCCCTGATTAAGAATATATACACTCAATGGGTTTTGATGAAGCGAATATACCTTAGCCTTTCGGTGGTCGGTACAAAAAGTAAAGGCAGCAATGCGAATCACAAAACCATTTTCTATTGTGTGTTTAGTATGACGATAAAGGAAAGGTAAAACTATTTTTGAGGTCATTGCCATGATCCCAATAAACTAAGTAATGTCTGCTGTAAGATTCTTGAAAATAGCCTTTTCAAACTTTCTCAGCAGTCCAGCAATGCAATGCAAGCTACGTATAAAAAGGAATAATCGAATCATATGTTCACATTTGAGCGTATAATTCAGTGTTTGCTATGGTGTGGTGTTGTGTATTCCGTGTTCTTCATCACTAAATCAGGTTCAGCTGTATAAATACCGGAGACATGGCAAAAACATATACGAAATACATAATGCACTCCAAGATCTGCACCAATTAGGTAAGTGAGACGTTCTTCGCTCTCTCTTGATATTAAATATCTCACACTAGCTGAAGCCAAGTATTGCAAAAGGCAGTGTAAAGTACATGTAGTTTCTTTCTTGTTATTTTTACCCTTAATATTATAGACCCTTATTATTATAGACCTTTGGCCGAATACGAAAAATAAGCAAACCAAGACATAAACACGCAAATCAATTTACTTTTTATGTGTTAAAATTATTTATTGAGATCCTAGACAAATATAAATAAGTAATAAATAAGGAATGTATATAAATAAATAGATTTTAATTATATTTTATTATCTGTTATTTAATTCAAGTTTTTTACAACATTCAAGAACGCACACTTATTGCCCTGTTAGTATTTAAGATGAAAGCTTTTATTAGCATTTGTAAATTAACATAACCGGTACATTGAATGTATAACCAAAATCCCACTTTATCCACCCAAACTGGTTACGTAGCGAAGTAAAGACTTTTTTGATGGCAATGTTTAGCTTGGTTTGCCCAATTGTCTGATAACACGTGAGAAAGACTCCAGCTTGGCAAGGTAATACTTAACAACATTAAATTTGAAGTGTCCCTGAACTTCACTGCAGTTTCTTTAAATAATTTTATTCAATTATATTTTTTTTTCATTCACATCTTAATATTTGTTTATCGCAACAAATTAAAAGTAAATACAAGTTAAATTAATAATTTCTTCTCTCTACCCGAGCTAGCAACAATTTGTCAATTAATTTTCCACATTGCAAATAACAAATTTTTTCAATTTAAATAATCACAGAAACGTGTAGAGCATGTCAGTGCTACAGAAATGCACTGGGCAGTTTAAAGAGAAAACTGTTTTTTTTTTTTTTTGTCTCTGCATCATATTTTTCTATATCATGAAACATACGAAAAAAAAGAAAGATAAAAAAAGAAATCAGATTTACCCAAAGGGTCAACAGTGTATCTGTAATGTCAACATACATGCAAATAACACACAACAAACAAAAATTGCCTTTAAACGGGATTACATAGTCTGTATATTTGTATAAATACATATATCTCTATAAATACGTATACGTATGTATGATATATATATTTTATATGGCTATTTACATACATAAACTGTATCAATATGATTGCTTGTTAAACACGTTTGATCGCCGCATTGATGACATCATTGATGAGAAACATTATCGCCGAAAGCTTGTCGACATGTTTGTTTTTCTTTTTTTTAATGCCCATGAATGAAGAATGCATTCATTCATTCATTCAATAAGCGTTGATTTTGTCAGTTCGTTTGTAACATCCTAAAGTAGGCACTATCAGTGAGATGGCAAACCGATGTAGGGCGCTTTAGGGAGGACCTGCAAGAGATAAGTTAAACTTTCAGACCAGACGCTATCTAAAACAGGCTTGATCCGACGAATGAAATTTTCCACTCTTATGGAAACTGTCACGCTCGACATTCAGTTTGTAATATTATTGTCAAGAGCGCTAGAGAAAACATATTCATGATTGTGGCAAACTTCCGCCGTAGGTGTGAATTCTTGAAAATGAAGATCCGATTTGGTCTGCTTGTGACTGTGACAATATTCAAAATAACCCCAAAGACTAGGCAAATATTAAAAGGTTTACAAAATTAGTTGAGTCGTAAGGAAATTCGAAAAAAAAAAAAATGAAAATTTGGTGTTTTATTGCCCAAAAACTGTCCGTGGCTAGTTTTTCCAATCTTACTTATCGCACTTTAAAAAGACGACCAGTCGATCCGAAAAATTGCCCGCCACCTTCACTGGTCGGCCATTGCAGCAATCTTCTCTTCATATCTCGCGTCACGTATGACATCCGATTTCCTTGCTAATCAACCAAACCCCATAGTTTGGAGGCCTAGATAAATTACTTACCTAAGCCATTATTAGTGATTAATTCTGCAAGTCATTTATGTCTTAAACATGATTCATTGTTTAATAATGCCGCCTGTTCTACCTACTCGTCACGTTTGAAGCATCCAAACCAGTGCTCACAAGCTCAAAGTAAAGTAAGTAAAGCTTCCCACAAACTTGATACAAACGCTAACATATTTTATATTCAAACAAATTACGACGTTTACTAGTCTGTGACGAAGAGAAATACTTAAGACTGACAAACTATAACGTAAAAACAGCTTTTGTCTGAAGCAACTCAATGATAAAAAGTTGTCTATTGTAAATCCTTCAAAACTGCTTCAGCCACTAATAAATTATGTGCAAAGTATCGTTCACTGTCCTGAAGAATGCCACATTTGATTTATAAAAATTATTGGACAGCGTAAAACAAGTGTGGTAATTTTCCGCACTGCATCCAAAAATGAAATTTTGACTAGACGTGCGGGACATTGATATCCTTTCACATTTCTATACAAGAAAGTATATGTACGTACAGACCGATGTTACTAGGGAGCCTGTTTGACGTGAAGACACCTCGGGCTTGTATCAGGACTAATAATTACCCCACGAATTCCTATTCCTATAACTTATTTTTTAATTTATTTTTTATAAATCAGCGAATTTCGTTAATACGTCATAGTTCATTCATATTTATTCATTTGAGTTTAGTTAGTAACAATCTATCCGGATTTTCACCCACACAAACGTAGAGCGAAATACCAGCGTACATAACGGTTAAATTCGATGATTTTGACATTTCTCTAACTAAACAATTTTCATATTAATATTATTGAGACAGTGTACCAGTCATGGTACACTCAAAATTGCATTTTTGACATTTATCGCTTTTATTGTTTGATTGGAAGATATCTGCTGCTGAATCCCATCATACGCTTTTAGATGCTTGTGGTGATGCTGTTCTGTCACTTGTCTGGTTCGGTTTCAACGGACTAAAAAGATTAATTTTAATAACAATTGCAAAAAACGGCCTGGAGTATCAAGCAAGTTCCAAGACAATGAATTGCAAGACTTATCGGACGGAAGCACAAAATCTCAAAGAACTTTCGAACAGCTTAGCAATTAATGAATCAACTGTCTCCAGACTATGGAAAAGATCCAAAAGCAAGGAAAACGGCTATCATATGATTTGACTCAAAACGCTACGTCGAACGTCGAACAGTTTCGGCGTTGCGGTTCCATTGCCTGCCAGGCAAAAGAAGTGTACTGTGAGTGGTGATGAATAGTGGATCTACTACGGCAATCCCAAGTGCAAAATCGCATGGTTTATTCCAGAATATTCATGGCCATAAAGTTTCTCGAACTGTTACCGCAGATGTCTACCGACATTAATTGAACAAATTCAACGATGTATTGTTGCAAAAAAGACAAGCAATAGTGGCTAACAGATACAAAGTCGTCCTCTTCTATGATGGAGCTTAGCCACACGTTGCAAGAGTTGCCAAGCTTACACTGTCGTAGCTCGAATGGGAAGTTCTTCCGCACACAGCGCACTCTCAGAAATAATGTGATCTGAGTATCACCCGTTCAGACCAACGCAGCATGACTTGGCAGGCACGCGAATTGGAAATGCTGAAGAAGTGAAGATATGGGTCGATTTATGGATCGCTTTCAAACCACGATATCGCCAGATCCAGTTTTTGCACTTAGTATTCTTACATTATAGAGCGCGCTGCTTACAAAAATGCCTTCAATTGTGAATAAGCTATCAAAAATTTTCAACAAAATAGGTACAATGCTGTGAGCAGGCCGTTCCACGAAAAGAGCTTTCGTGTACGCCGATACACGCAGCCCTCTAGTTTTACGATTCTTATGCATCCCACCATTCTTTTTGATGCGGCGGTGTTTGATTTTAGGGTTGGTCGCGCATTTTGACCAACCAAGCCTCAATCGATCTGTGAACGAGCGCGCAATTCTTACACCCAAAAGTTTTATGACACTCGTGAATTTGCGTGGATGAGTGCCTGAGATTCGCCTTAAAGCGGATGGGATTTACTTACTTATTTTCCTTTTGTTCCTCCTTATGGTAAATATTTACACACCGATACATATTCGTATACGCATAATACTATTTAAATTAATTCTCGGTTATGTTTGATTTTTTTTTCAATAACAAAAAAACGAGGGCGTAATATGCATAAGTGTTGAATAATAAAAAAATGTATGTTTATATATTATAAATATTTATTGACGTTACGAATTGTGAATTTATGTACACGGTGTTTTTTTTTCTTAGCACTTATTCTATCATGGTACTTATTGAAAATAACGCCTAAGGTGTACTGTATGAATAATATCAGAGAAATTAATTTAACAGCAAAACAGATATTATTTTCGATTTGATGCAAATTATTTTATATTCGGGCATATTGAAGGCTTTCAAAAGAGTTTATACACATAATTTTTATACCCACCACTGTAAGATGGGGGTATACTGATTTTGTTTTTTTCATGACATACGCAACACTCAAAAATAAACTTCGGAGACCCCACAAAGTAAATATATTCTTGATCAGCGTGAAGTTCCGAGTTAATTTAGCCATGTCTGTCCGTTTGTGTGACTGCGTGTGGTATGTGTTGTTGACACTCTCCTGGTCGTAAAAATATAGATATCACCTTCAAAATTGGCAGAAACATTGAAGATTTCTGCATGCAGGTTGGTAAATAAAATAGGTCAAATTGGCCAGAACAGAAGCGCACAGTGGAGCGTGAACTGGATGCAACCCAGTTTTTTTAACAAAAATTTTTGGGGTTTTTGCTCATTACTCGAAAATTGTGTATGTCAGAAGGCTGATTTCCCATATTTGCTTTACGAAATACTCTACTCTTTACGTCAAAAAATGGTCAGTTGGCAATGCCCTTACAAACTTACAGGTAATTTAATTTTATTTTTTTTACTGTTTTGAAGTTTTAAGCTTATTTATCATAAGACCAACACGACAGAATGTTTAAAACTATATTGTACAATCCTCAAAAGAAGATATATTCTTTGCTAAAAAATGGGTTACTTTTAAAATGAATATGGTAGACCACGCGATTGATATTTTCGTAATAATACCACCGATATGGGTATCAAATAAAAGAACCTGGAGAGTAGAAAGCCATAAGTGTAGTGGCGGGTATTCGAGATTCAGCCCCTGCCGAAAATAACTTTCTTATTTGTTACATATAGTCTTCAAATTTAATACCCTACGCTTCTCCCCGTTCAGGAAAATCTATGTTCAATATTTTGAATGTAACGTGTTTCTTTTTCTATGTACTTGTGTCGTTTGTTAACGTCGGACATTTTCAAAACGTACCTTGAGATTTTTTATGACGTCAGATTTTTTAGTAACAGAACTTGATGCTCAGTGTTCATCTGGTAAATGTGAATTTTGTCCATATACCGTTTCGGCAGGAGCTGCCAAAATATCTTCTTGGAAAGTATCCCGGAAGTTTTAAAGGAAGTTTGCAAAACCATTTCGTTGCATTCCCTTAGTCGTGATGGATGCTTTCAACTATCTGTGAAACCGTTCAACTATGCCATTGTCTTGCGGATAATATGCAAATAACACGATCTTGTGACCACCAAGTAAGTTTCTTAAGCCGATGATAAACTTATTTGTAAACTGTGTTCGTTACTCAGTATTAATCTCTAGTGGGACTCCAAAACATGAACTGTAGTTATTTAAAAAGGTTGATGCAATTATGTTAGCATTAATATCTCTTAAAGCGTAAATCGATCTATTGTTGTCAATATATATCGATGACCTTGTGATGGTGGCAAAGACTCAACCAAATCCATATGGATATGTTCAAATCTGCCATTAGCAATTGGAATCCGTGAAATGGGCGATTTAGTGTGCCGGTGAGTCTGCTACTTTTTACATTTCATACACGGCGTGGGCCAGACATTGATTTCTTTTGTCATATCTGGCCAATAATATCTAGTTGCAATAAATCGTACTGTAGACCTCGTGTCAAGATGCAATATACCGTGCAGTTTTTCAAAGAGAATTTTGCCTAAAAGACAATTGGACATATGGCCCCGCAAATTGCCCAGAATTTTCACAAATAATTTGAAAATTTAATGGTTTTAAATTTTGAAAGGTTTTACACTGTTGGTTCGTTTGTTAAATAAACGCTTCAGCTCATCATCAATTTTTGATTCATGATACAGAACTTTAAGATTTAAATCTACAGACTTCAGAACATTAAGTTGCAACGCTTGCGATTACGTTAGCTTTACCAAGCATGTCATGTGTTCGTATACAAGAACTATTTGCGCCAGTAAGTACAATATCCGAAGAAATCTTTTTACCAGAAAATTTTGAAGCTGGTAGAATGGATATCTTAGCGCCACTATCAATTAGAAACTTAAATATGCTCTTTTTGTCAAATATAAGTAAGTGACTTGTCGAACATTAGCAAACTCTGGTGTGAGTCGCTTCGACAATTGAACTTTTTAGTTTGACGACGTCTTATTCTTGCAAAACGCACACGGTTGCTCGCATTTCCTAACTTTTTCACTAAATTTATAATGATACTTGTACATCTAGTTAGCGTTACCTCGGAATACGGATCCACATCTATATCTAAACCATACCTACCTAATATTATGCTGACTCATTTGTGCTTTAACGCTAATCATTTCAAGTGTTAATTTTTTAAACGCTTTAGTGCTCGATAAATTTTGAATTGCTATACTATTTAGATCACTTCAGGTTACCACTACTTCAGGATGAATGCTTACTTCTCAAATGTAAACAGCTAGCTTTGCTAATTCGTTAACGTTTACAGCATTGGAACCAGTAGGAGCCACCCTTAAACTCTCCGGTGTGAAATTGGATCCAGCAAGAATAAGCAAATTCCGATAAGATACTTGGAGTTTGCGATCGTCCATATCAAAATCAGATAATATCTCGTCAACACGCATACTTTCACTTGACGACTATCGTTCAGTAAGAACTTTCTTTAGACTGCCATATTCGTTGTTAGTCGGAGGATCGCGAATGAAATCTAAGACCGACAATATTGTTTCTTGCGGAAGAGCTCTAAACACATCTTCTTACTTGGTGATGTCTTGCGTAACATATCTAGGCGAATTGCCTATGTTTCGGGGCATGACGACCAGACTAATGGCAGTTCAACTGCACAAGAAAAAATTTCCCTATCTGTGAATAGTTTTTCATTAAAGATATGTGTGTGTGTTGTTGGTGTGTGTACCAGTGTTTCTGTTGGGTTGTGTATTGCTGTTATCGAAAGGAAGATCCAAAACATTATTTGTGTTGTTGTAGATCATGGAAGTGCTTGGTGTTCACACAAATTCCAATAAAATTAAAATATTTGCAATTAACAATGATTAATGTTTATATGCATATGGTTATATGCATATACATAATATAATCGGTATCTAGGTAACAGTAACTGTATACATTGAAATGACAAAATATACAATTCGTCAGTAAATGAATACAACATAGGTGTATATAACAGCAACTGTACACATAACATTATGTTAAATATGCACGTATAACAATAGATATATATAAAAGGAAACAACCATATATGATAATCATACATGATAAACAAAAAAATTTTAAAATTAATGCATAACAAAAAAGTTTTTTAATGGTTCTCTTTCCCATGTCCTGGGATTTTACATCAAATTTCGTTTCAATATATTACCTAATAGTAATGAGATGCTTTTTCCTAAGCGACAAATTTCTAAGTAGCCTTACCTGTATTTACTGTTTTTTTACTGTTTTTCTTTAATTCGTTTGTTTTATATATCTTTCATTGTTTTACTTTGATAAATTTCTTGCTCACAAACGCGCGCACAAGCACACGTTATAAAGTGACTGGTTAAGTTTGCTGCTTGGTGGGTTGGTTAGTCGGTTGTACCATCTTAGTTCAATACATATTTGTACACGTTCGAATATGCTGATATTCATGTGGCTGGGTCTGTCTCTTAACTTTTTTAAATATGGTTTTTTTCTGTGTGTTATTTAACGTAGGTGCTGCTGCATCATTTAAAAACACCTAGTAAATGATTGAATGTTTGATCAGTAAAGTAACGATGACCCACATTTCTCTTGCGCCTTCTTCCCAACTTGTTTTAAACTGTTTTAGGTAGACTTTTGCTCATGCTATTTTGCTACTTTTATTATAACTATTTACGTTAACCTTAACTCAATACAACAAAACCGGTTTTCTTTATTTATTTACCCATTTATACATGAAATTCAACTGAAAATTACAGTCGAATTCAGTGCGTCTTAATAGAAAATCTTATACTAATTGTTTTAAAACTAGTATACAATAAAAAGGAAGAAAAAAAGAAGAAGAAGCAAAATAAATTAAAAAGTTAAATATAATAATTCATGTATAAATAAATAAAAAGAGAGAAATACAAAAAAAAAGAAAAAAAGCATGTACACAACTAGCACAGAAGCACATCCGCAACACGAACAGATTCAGGTTGCAAGTGAACAGGAGTATCTTTTCTGCACGGTTAAAACAATTTTTGTTGTATTGTCTTCATCGGATCAACTTCTTTCTTTACTTTGGCCATAATTCTCATATTTGTTCATTAAAATTTTATGTTTTGTTTTCGATTTTCTTTTGTTATGTTTAAATTTTTATTTACAATAATTCACGCTAACCGTCCCGTTTTTACGAGTTTTCACTTCACTTTACGCCCATTTCCTTGGTGATAAAATTTCTTGACCGCATCTTCGCAGAAAGCTTGGTTACACGTACGGAGCGCAGCTCCTTTTTGGTTTACTGTTCAGCTTGTAATTTGAGTCGCATGTTGTTTCAAATTTCGATAAAATTTTGATGTTTTTTTTGTATTTAATAGCGTTTTTGAGATTTTAATAAATTCTTTTGATTAATCGTTTCTTTGGAATTTATTTCTGATTAATTTTTTCTTTTGTTTATTCAGGAAATTGACAGATATTTCAAATGTTTTGAACGACTAATTGTACCTAGGGCGCAAATAACTCAACATTTCTATGACCAGCAAAGAATAGGCTTAGGAAGAAGTTAACTTTTCTATGTTTCCTCTTCACCCATTGTCCTACGTTTAGGATAAGGTTATGAGTGCATCATTCTTTCGAGTCATTTCCCATCGCAGCTGCCACTCTGCCAACATGCTCTGCCAACATGCTCTGCCGGTGTTAAGTCTTCAGACATCGCAGCGATTTCCTTCGCCAATAGATCTTTCCTTTGTGGCGCTATGGATACATAAGGGCTTCTTCAATACTAGCTCGATGGTTAATATTCCTCCCAAGGACTCTACCGTTGAAATTGTGCGGTAGGCCGATATCATTCCCAATCTGCACAGCCTTTGAATCACTTCCAACTTTCGCAGAAGATATTTACTTTGTAGTGCTTTCTCTACACAAATAGGTGTGAAATACATTAACTGCGCGGTGGCCCGCCTCGACTGCTTTGGTCCTTTCACGTTTAACATAATTGTGTCCAGAGTATTTGCGGTTCGCAATGCTTTACCCAAAGCCTTCTGAACGTGTTCCGCGTACGTTACTTTTTTATCTAATTGCACTACCAGATATCTTAAGTTAGCTCTAAATTGAACGCAGTACGGCAAGAAAGACCTTGGTCGTCCCAAGCCAGCGCTGATTGATGTTACAACATCCTCAGCTGTCCATTATCAAAATAGGGTGCAGGTTAAAAAATGGATTAAGAAAACATGTTTTCGATGTTTACAAGCAGGCCATTTGACTAGAGATTGTTGTGGAAAGTTCCGCGGTTCTCCGTAAAGAAGATGCGGGAAAAATGGGCATAAAGCCGCAGAATGCAAGAACGAGATGAAGTGCGTTATTTGTGTAGAGAAAGTTTAATGAACATAAATTATTTCATGGCAAGCGCAGCATGCAATAAACCGCGATGAGCTACGTGATGAAAATTAAATTCAACCGAAGTAAATCTAGGAAGCGCAAATGCAGCTCAAAACTTGATGCCGTAAACAGCATTCGAAGAGAATTGTGGTGCTATTTAGCGAGCCATATATAAAAGTCCAAGCGCATGCGCGATTCCAAGAAAGAACAGGCAAAGCAACTACCGTTATAGGAGACATTAACCCAGAATTGGGAATAGCAGACGAGGTACACGAAAGTTTTGTTGAAGTGGGAATGGCGGGGATTACCATTTGCACTTGCTACGTCTTTCCAAAGATAGAAGAGCACGTAAAGAACATTTCTTCACCAGTCACCAGAACGGAACTCGAAAAAGTCAGACAGAAGAGGCGTTACAGTCAGTGAAATGATTGCATCATTAGATCTGGTTTTATTAAATACTGGCTCCGTCACTACTTTTGAAAGAGAAACACATGGCATAATAATGGTTGCAACTATAGTGTCATTAATGTTGGCAGATCGATGTACACGCTAGATAATGGCAGAAAGTGGAACCTTATGTGGTCACCAGTATATCTATTTTGATATGGACAATGAGCCGAGCGCAGCAGCTTTGCTGGCCAAAAAAGTCGAACCATAGTCCACTAACTTGTGTCGGAAAGAGGATCTGAACGCTATCGTGGCTTACATCCAGCATACCTTGGCAAATATATTTGAGGTTAGAATGCCAACGGGCAGATTTTTTAACAAAAGAAAGAAGGCAGCATAATAGTGGAATGAAGAAATAGGTGTCTGAAAGAAAAAAGACGACGGACAAGGACCAAAGGAAAGGTAAATCATTCCGAGTCTTACAGAAATGGATATGGTTGTAGTAGAAGAAATCCAGACGACACGTCGAAAAAAAAGAAAACATCGGGACCTGATGGAGCACCCAACGAAATATTAGAGCTGGTTGGTAACATATCACCAGACTTATTCGGCAATATATACAACTTGTGTATCAGACGCAGCACCTTTCAAACACTCTTGACAAGAGTTATTTTGCTACGTAAACCCGGTAAGCGGCTAGGCGACCCGTTTCCTTATACAACTATTTCTGTCCTGAACAACGTAGGTAAACTTCTCCAAAGTTTACTTCTAACGAGACTAGAACAGGAACTAGAGAGCCGAGTCGGTTTTCTTAAGCACGAGTATAGCTTCGTGAAACTAGGGTCGACTATCGATGCTGCTGAGGACGTGTTCGCGGCAGCACAAAAAAGTAAGGATGCAAACGGGTTCTGCACGGTGATCACGGTGGAAATCAGAAACGCCTTTAACACGGATAATTGGAACACTATCGTAAAAAGTTTAAACACGTAAAGGTTTTCTCCGTGTTTGATTAAAATGATAGAGCTTTTAAAATACCATCGTTATCTCTCCCTTTTTGACTGCTTCATTCATATCCCTTATAATATCTTTTCTCTCATTGTACGTTGCGATGCCTTTTGCAGCTTACCGACTTGACCGCCTCGCTTGCTAAACTCAACTAGAAGGTCCCCAGCCAGCGTTCTTCGAATCTTGTCTATGTTGGTGCCTTCCTTCTCAGGATTTATTTCTACCTTCATATGCTCCAAGACGCCGTCAAAGTAGCCCTCGGCCGTCGATTTAATTGTGACGGCCTCTATTCTTATTCGGAAGCCAGATTCTTTTTTTTGCTGCAGCTTCTTACGGTTTTGCCATTCAGTTTGCTTGATTACTTCTATTGCATCTTCTGGTTTTCCCTTCCTCTATTTGGATATGGTCTAGGACCACATAACCTTTAGATGATTCCGAAAATAGTTCCGTGTATAAGTACTTGCTTACCAGCGAAGGTTCCTCAATAGATATTTGCGCCGTTCCCATCAAGGTGTTTATAGCTATGACAACATACAAGGTATAGTGAAGCCATATTAAGTTTGAGCAGATGTATGCAGGAGGACCCTAACGCAAACATTTGAACGACCGTATATTTGACCATATTGTGTAACAATGCCTAACAATGGGTGTAAGATCAGCCCGCCCGGCCAGAAA
The DNA here is from genome assembly GCF_014805625.2 of Glossina fuscipes. Lineage (NCBI taxonomy): Eukaryota > Metazoa > Arthropoda > Insecta > Diptera > Glossinidae > Glossina > Glossina fuscipes. The sequence continues at coordinate 1,049,432 of NW_023998464.1, read as the reverse complement.
GTTTCGAACATCCGTCTGTCTTTATGATGGGTTTAGCACGTCAGTGTAACCTTCTAAAGAGTATTTGGTGGATAAAAAATTAAACCACCGTACTACTTGCAAACTAACTGTGTAGCTTTATCATTGCGCGTGTGGTTATCCGTGTTTGACCTTTTGACGTATTTAGTTTTCATTACATGAGAGGGGCAGCTCGCACACATTTTTTAAGTTTCACAAAAGTGACACTCGTGAGGAGCCATGTTTTGTTATGCAAGCAGTTCATCAATTCAGGCAGGTGTTATAGGACTTTAGATAAACCTATCTTTTATTATAACGATCGATTCAGAATCACTTCCTGAATCTTCTTAATTTTCTCTGTCTAGTTTTTTTATTATGTTCAGGCCTGCGGCCGCAAGCTTTAAGCTATTTTGATGAAATTTGGGTCGCTGGCATAAGTCGCTCCAAGGACGAATAGTATTGAAAATGGTTCGGATGGGGCCATTTTTTCGATCACTTTCAATAAAATGTCTTATTTTGAAAAGAACGGAGTGTAGGATATTCAATGGTGGGAGGCATCCCGCAATAGTGGTCTTACTTGTTTTTTATTACGGAAATTTATTTTATTCGTTTATTTATTTCAACTCCTTTCCGTAATATTTCCCTATCGCACCGGCGCATCTGGTATACCTCATCTTATGTAGCGGATGCAAGTAAAGTTATATAGTAATAATGAAAGCTTAAAAAAATCGCGTAAGACTTCAATCAACTCCAAGTGCTTGAGTAATCGGATTGCTATTTGTTTACTGACAAATTAAATATTTTTTGAAGGGAGAATAACGCAAATTTGAAAGAAATTGCTTAACGATATTTAAACCTTAAAGTTCTCCTGCCAAATACAAAAACAAAATATAAATAATAACGTTCTTGCAGATGGAATATTATTTTCGCTGCTTTAATATGTTTCAACTTACTGTCCGTTTAACATTAAACTGACAAACGTTCCCAGTTGTAAGTAATCTACGGTTTCCGGTATTACTTTGTACAATGGTAAGTACGACAATGTTGATGGTCGAAAAACCATCCGAACACTGCGCGAACTTGCAAATAGAGAAATGTATGAAAAGCTTCAATAATATACAACGGCGTATTTCCAGCACACCTTCAGTATATAAATAAATTTCTTAATAATGGACGGTTCATTTTTAATGTAAGCTGTTTGGTTGATTCTGAAACTTTAAGTCGTTTTTGCTTACTTTTGAACGGGAAAAAGTTATTGAAAATGTGGATGAAAAAAGTAGGGAAAAGTAAACTATTACTCGAAGAGTTTCACTTACTACAAAAACCATTTAGACAAGAAGCATACAAACCTCCCCTATTGAGCTACGACCATTAAATACCCTAAACGTTCCCACAGGTATTTGTATAACGACTTTTGAAAGGCGTTATAAGGGAAGTGGTCGAAAAGGGGGGTACCATCCCAACTATTTTTTATAACGCTCTTCGTTGAGCAAAAACACCTCAGCTAAGCAAATTTGATGAAAATATCTTAAAAATTGCGATAGGTTAAACACGAGAACACAAGATGGACGGACGGACAGAAAAGATTACATCGATTCACAATCACTTTATAGTATTGGACTAACATAAGTTCCTTGCACTGCAAGTGACGTAGGCTGTAAAAACTCAATAAGTATTCACATACGAAACTTATTCAGTAAATTTAACTTTTTTTCATTTCTTCGATTGAGAATCAGAACTGTCTTTTTACAGTGTTTTTACTCATTGTAGTTTCGAAATTAAAGAAATCCTATGTTTTGCGGAAGTTAGAAATGCCAATTCCGTATGAATTCTACATCGTTTTTGTCGAGCCTCTTGTCAAATTCCTATATATAGAGCGGCGGAAACACCGCTAAAAAGGCTACTTTGCCATTTTGATTTCCCTCAGTTCTCTTAACAGGTGAACGGTCTGGCTGGCAGACAACGTGAGGAACGTGTGAGTGGAGGTCCAGCGATACAAATGGAGAAGTAAGGAAGTTTCTGCAATGTATTTTTAGAAGGCTTTGATAATTAGCCGTCAGCTTTTTTTGCAGTGTTGTCTTATATAGGTTATTGCCAGCAAGAACACCTCTATTAAAAAATTTCTTTTCCATTTTTGTTGTTTGCAAATTTTTAACAGTTGGCAGTTTTAATAAAAAACAACGAGCAGGCTGTGAAGCACACGGGCAAAAGTACGTGTGAAAGAACGTAGAGGCAGCCCTACAGACTAATGGATGTGTTGAGCGACGGGAAGTTAAAGAAACGCACTACCAGACAGGTAAAGTGACGAAAGAATACCCGAACAGATAGATGTACGAAAAGATGGAGGAATAAGCAGACGGAAACATAAGCAAATAGACCTGACTAGAGCAGTATGACTACATTTTGCGAAATTTTTGATTCGCATTTCTGAGACGTACAATTGTAATGAGAAAAATAAAAATCCGTTCTTGTCCTTGCGTCATAAGTGTTAAAAAGCCAAAAGTAAACTGAACAATAATTGTGAAAATGAATTTTTAACTATATCCCAGAAAATCATAATTTCCGTTGCTTAACAATTTTCAAAATAAAAGAAATCCTCTTTAACATTTGTCCTTTTTATTATAAAAGAAACTTTTTTATGTGGTTTGCTTTCATTCTTTTCCCTCTTTTTTTTAGTTTGTTTAACACTAATGAGCTTTAAACTTTACACTGTATGCATAAATGGAAATCCACTTTAACCGAATGAGAAAAAAAACTTAAATTGAGTGTCACCCACGCCACGCACGGCAAATCAGTCTCACTGACTAACATTAAAACGGACCTCAATAACCGTTAAAACAGAACAAAAAAACAAAAGAATTATAAAACAATTCATGCTAACAGAGGATAAAAAGGAACCCAGTAGTTAAATGTCATGTCGTAACTTAAATAGAATTCAAATTGTGTACGTATGTACAGGAACGTATACCAAAAAAAGAAAAAAGCGGAATAACATAGAGAACGGAAAAGGAAACCCACAAAAAGAAAGGCTTAGTAAATTTAAATATTAACTTGTTTAACTCGTTTCAAGAGAATACAAAAGATTTTGTTTTCCATGTAACAAGCAATGAAAACGCTTACTAAGCGTATATATTTTTGGCTTTTCTTTAAACATCAAACTGCAAAAACGATTTTTTTTACTATTAGCATTAGCAGTTGAAAGTAGATGTAATTAGTTGTTTTAAGCATGACTTAGTTGTTCTGTTATAAAAAAATGAAAAAAATGAAGAGCAAAGAATAGTTTTAATCAGTTTATATTTTTTACATTGAAATATACGATAAAAATGTGTTTTCATTAAATATTTATGGATTTTTTCCATTTTCAGAATAAGACTGGAAATTGATATGCGGTATATATTGTACTTTACGAGTAACGAACAAAAAACACAGAAAACAAAGATTCCCACAGTTGTGCAGATCATTTCCCAATTCTTTTGCGAACAGGAGAATGTTTACCACAGATACTACACCGCTGAAGGACAGATGGACAGATGGGTGCATGAACAAACGAACAGGCCAAAGTACATTACGAACTTTCGTATATCTTGGTGTTTTAGAAGCTTGCTTCTGCGCTTTATAAATTTAGCGAGGCGTGATCTTTTTTTCCGTTTTTGTGCGGATATTACAACATCGTCCAGAGATTACACGTCCAAATTTTTGCAACTTTATCTGCTGTAATTTATGAGTGAGTAATCCTTTGGAAAAGGAAAGTGGAAAGTTGAAAGTTGAAAGTGTTTCTCAGATTACGTCGTACTTTAGGCGTATGCTTCTACCGATCTCAGTCATTTTCAATACCAATCCGCATGCATGAACTTCGCCGAAGTGAAAGCGCTTTTGCGGGCAGGAGAATGCATACAAGGGACATTACACAGAAAGATAGAAGAACAGACGAACATGCTTGATTCGATTCAGAATTTGATGCTGATCAAAAATATGTAGAGTTTGTGAGGTCTCCAAAACTTCCTTCCAAATGTTGCGAATGTTTTGGGAAAACGAATATACTTCTCATCCTTCGATGATGGGTATAAACATTAAAAGCAACATGTAACAGGTAAGAGAGTTATGTGTTTTATACCCATCACCGTGATCTTAAAAAAAAGAATAGAATTAAATTTTCATACTTTATATTTATAATATTTTGTGGTAGTATTTTCAGAATAAAAGTGAAAATTTTATACGGTGTATGTGTTATAGTTTTCGAGTAACAAGCAAAAAACACGGGAAGCAATAGTGACCATAGACCTGTGATCGTACTAAACGTGTTCTTTGAAGACTTTGGTTCATTTTCAAATTTTCTCGTAAGTTTGTAGACAACAATTTCATGTTTGCGAACTGATTTAATCCATTTTCAATGCAAGCCTGCAAGCAAACACTTCCAATGTATCTGTCAAATCTGAAGTCGATAGCTTCGTTTTCCCAGGAGAATGTTTACAACGGACATTACACAGGCGAACAGACGGTCATGCTTAAATCGATTTAGAATTTGGTGCTGGTCGAGAGTCTGTATACTCTTTGAGGTCTCTGAAGCTTCCTTTTGGGCGTTGCAAACGTTTTGACAAAATAAATATTGGTGATGGGCTTAGAAATAAAGTTGACATTTCAAGCTGTTTCGGAGCGCGTATATTTAAATGTTCAGGTCGAAAAACAAGTTATGCAATTAAAGATTTTTTATTATGCGAGAACTTTTTAAAGAAGCAAAAGCAAATTCGTTTTATATTTAACTGCAACGCTTTTGAAAATATATTTATATCCACTACCGGGGGATAGGAATGTATTCATTTCGTCAAAACGCTTGCAACATCCGCAAGGAAGCATCAGAGAGAGAGGTATCTGACGTGTCATGCACGCATTGAAGACAGAACTAACTTCTTTTGTCAAAACGTTTGCAGAGCTCAGAAAAAAACTTTAGAGACCCTATAAAGCCTAAATATTTTTAACCAATACCAAACTCCGAATCGTTCCAATCATTTTTGACTCTTCTCCTATATCTGCTAATTGCTATGATAAATGTACTTCTGATATATGTAATGAGTGTGAAAAATTCGTCCACAGCCCAATACAAGTTTCTTACTCATTTTTATTGAATTTTCAACATGTTCGCAAAGGATGACGACAGGATAGCCCGCACTTCTCTTCTTTAATTTTTACTATTGTTCTGTAATTAAAATGACAAGTTATGAAAATATGTCCAAAGTGTCAAATAGTCCAACAACCAGTTGTACAATAAATTCAATATTCACAAGCAAAAAATTACACACAGTTTAAAACGAATACATTGGCGCCTAACATTTGCTAATTTTTTGCATATCATCGTTGAAAATATGTTTTTTCAAAACAGTGATGTGATTGTCAACGTAACAAGTTACCTAAACATTAGGCACTTACTAGATAACTGCAACGTAACACATAAAGCGTAAAACCAGACGGGAAGCTACAAGCGAAAGAAAGAGAGGTCAAGCTGTGGCTGCCAGTCATTTTGCGAGAATAATTAATATGTTACTGTTATTCCCTCCGCCAATTTTGATACAAGCTTATGTGGTGTATTAAACTTATGCGGTTATATTAATACATAGAAGGATAGACCCAGCTTGTAGAACGATAGACCCAGCTTGTAGAAGAATAGGCCCAGCTTGTAGAAGGATAGATCAAGCTTTCCTGTCCGCCTGTCCGTCTTGATTTCTTGGCAGTTCTTGAGACATTTTGATGAGGTTTGTTGTTTTGACCTAAAGAAAAACGCTATTAAATATTGTTCGTATGACTTTTCCGAACACTTTCCATATTACGATGAAAAATCATTACATGAATAAGTCTAGAATGGTGTAGAGTATTCAATAGTGAGCCTTGACGCTTGTTTCTATTTGCAGTTTAATTCATTTATATATCCCAACAGGCTATGGGTAAACATAAAATATTGGACTCAGGCTATAGACTAACTGAAAAGGCGAGGGCGGCAAGATTAGGGTTAAAATTGATGCAAACAATTCCTTCTTTTAAAAAAAAGTTTCTGTAAGCGAAAATGTCGTCTTTTACTGATTATTTCAGTACACAAATTCCATAGATCAAATCCTTGCTAACATATTTTTATTAACAAGCTGATACTAAAATGACTACTACTAAACTATTCTGTTGTATATTATGTCATCGTTTCTTTCTCTTCCTAACTGGGCCCAATTTTGTTTGCATCTTCTGATGTCAAGACGTACTATTTGGTTTGGCTTCTTCTTCCACTTGGCAAAGGTTTTCATCTAATCATAAAGCAGTACATGTTTCAAATAATATTTTATTTATCTTATTGATTCTATAGACAAGGAAGTTTGCGGCAAAGACCAGTCGAAAAATTAAGAATCGATTTCTTTATTTGATGCTTCTCGAAAACTCTCTAATCTGCTTTTAGTTTTCCCAACTATCAAAACTTGCATGACTGACGCGGAGAGCAATCGAAAAAAAAAATGTTTACATTTTCGCAATACACCACAGATCTATATAAATAAACCATTGTTGACAGGAGACAAGTGGGCAAACAGGTACGTAATAGCCCATAAAGGAATTCTCTATCAACAACTTGTGTCGTTTTTTGCAGAAAAGTGAAAGAACTGATTGATTGGTGAAAAATTTGGTCTCTATGCAGTACTTCTTCCGTTAATCTCATACTTTCGTTGAGTTAAACATCGGAAATCATAAACACGAAAGCAAAGTTAGCTTACTTTACTAATATTTGTGCTTTTAACAGCCTCGTTGATCCAATTTCCGTCGACTTACCGCTCACTGTTATTCAGAAGGAACGAGGAAAACTTCGGTAGTATAAAAGCAGTGTTTTTGAAATATTTCAATCCCTAGTAAAAATAATTTGTTTGCACATTTTGCAAAATTTATTATAAATCCATCAAATTCTTACATGATGGCTTAAATTGACTTTTAGACCATGTTATTAAGAAAGTCCCAACTGTTGCTAAAGAAACCCCATAATCCGAGGTCAGGAACAACTACTTAAAATGATCACGAATAAAATTCTCTTTGTTCATGTTTATCATGCAATGTTACGGACGTGTCTGTCGGGTCTCCAGTCACCTAAGCCACAAACCTACCAATCGGGGATATTAAAATTCGAAACATTAGGTAGCTAGAAGGTTTAAGTCATTTGGTTATAGACATATTAGTCTATTCTTGGGTGAAAGGGCCGTTTTTTATTGGAAAATGGTTCTCTACACCACGGATATTATCAATACTTTTTAAGCTCTCGATGGCGTACCTTGCTATTCGATCCTCACAATGTCTAAATCCATTCAGTTAAGGAATATTCATTGTCACTGTCATTTCTTCGAACGGTTTATTTAGTGTCGAAAGAAGCTTTTTTTGCTCGAAAAAGGCGAAAAGTTCTGACGAATCTCAGATTGCTTCAGCTTGTTCAATAAAATGTTTGCCTTGGAAAATGAGTAGAAAATTAACTTTACTTGTAGCAGAAACTTATGGATTACACCTTTAGGAAAACGTTCGTGACAACGATCATTATGGACTAGCGAAGACTTTTCAGACTTTCGGGAGAAGCATCAGGTTATGTTGACATTACGATAGCGCCATGTCCCTTCCCTCCATTCCATTGCTTTATAACCACACACACACACACACACCCCGATTACCTGTAAGGAAGAGAAGCAAACAAAAAAGGGTTCTTCAACGACATATTTGAGTGTACCCAAATATCGTACGTAGTCAGCTCGTACGTTATTTCTAAGCCATAAACTTGTTTACTTCGCAGACAATTTACTACAATTTGTCTGTGCGAATATGTTTCGCCGATGTAACACCATAGGTGGCGTTGATTTTAAACGTAGGCTAAGTCCACATAGAAATTACGATATTTAAGAATATTTTTTTTTTTTCGACTACATTAACATAAATGTTTGTACTTATATATTCTGCCTGATGTTTTTAAGGAATCGGCTTAAGCGAATGTTTTAGTTGGCTGCTTATGTATGAGATTATATGAATAAATATTTAATATTTATATCATATCAACAACCAATATATATCCTGAAGAAATCATCCGTTAGTTTCCTATCTCGCTCGAACGAGCATAAGTTTTCTAATATAATATTTTGCATTTATTTGTAGAAAAATGAATGCGAAAAAAAAACATTTCAAGCATTGAACATTTATGGCCAAAAGTCAACATTGAAAATGACAACAACGTAACGAGTTAAGAAATGAAAAGTACAGACAGACAGATAGTGGTAAAAATATGAGCAACAAATTTATTGGCGACGACATAGGTTTACATGCCAAAACGCTGGTATAAAATGCAAAATCACACCAAACTACGGAACAACAAACATGACATTGCATGTGTTCATGTCTCTTCAATAAAATTAGAATAAAATTCCTACAACAGCACTACAAGCGTAGCCATCACAACTAGCACAACTAGATAACAGCAACCACATTTCACAATTGCGTAAAACGCTAACTATAAAAGAAAAAACGATAAAACAGACAGACAACCAAAATATTCTAAATCAAAATTGTTCGCTTCGAAAACAAAATTCTTATGTGTATACATATATATATTTATATACATATTTTTTTTGCCAACTGGCATGAAATGCTTACTAAATCATACAAATTGTATATTGAACAAGTTTTCGCCATTTTTTTCTCTTTTTATTATCACAAATGCATTGAACATTTTTCCACCATCTGAAGTTGTTATCTGCTGTGAAGTATTATGAATTGACAATTGACGACACAATAAAAAAAAAAAAAAAAATAGAAAATAAAATTGTGAAAAAAAATCGTTCTATAATGCATTTCTTAGCATTTCCACATCACAAATATGTCAGTTTTGCTTGAGGCTTTCAGTATTAATACCTTCCACTACTACTGGAACGCCTGTACGCAATGGGAAAATAACAAATGGCAGAACATCTGTGAATTCGTTCGGTGTCACATCTATTTGCTTTGCTTGTCATCGTAAAATGATCAAAACCAATGATGGGTTTGTAGAATTGTGAATTCTTTACTAAAAGCAATATATGAGGATAAATGCATATGCATATGAATCTTCTTTTCGTGGGCATCAAAACCATCCAATACAAATGTAAGCGCCTTACTTACACATATTTATATTTCACATTAAATATGCATTAAATCATAACAAATAGCATTTACAGTTAAATGCTTTTTATACTTTTGATTTTTACCTCCAACAAAAAGTGGATGTATACGACATTTGCTCTTACATCTATTATATATCTAAGTTCCCATTACACATGATCAAGGCGTTGTCGGCTGAATAATGCCAGTCCATCCGTCTGTTTTTTTGCCCTTTCTTCAGAAAATCATTCTCAAGAATTATCTCTTATTCTTCTGAAACTTCTTGATTTTCAAAATCATTTCTGAATCAACCCACAGGCAGCAGTTATAGAGAAAAGTTAGTGCAATATATATTACCCAAAATTTTCACAACATTTCAATATATCTCTGCCAACCTGGAGATATCCTGTCGAAAGAACTTATATTGCTTTGGCAGCGATTCGTCCACCGACCCATTTTCTCATTTCATCAACTTTACGCACCTGTGTGTTTGCCAGCCCGTGTTAAACAGATCTGAACAAGTCGTAATCGGAAGGCCCCAGCCCGTTCGAGCTGCAACAGCGTATCCTGGACAATTCTTGCAACAAGTGACCACAAAATGTCATTACAGTCCGTTGAACCCAAAACCGACAATTGGGACATGATGGAGCGACATTGACGTAAGCCTCTGAACATGTTTGGTGGACTTTGCCAGCAGATTTCTTCAAATAAACAACAAAAGTAATGAATTTAGAAGAAAAGGAATTTTAAGGACTTCATGATCAGTGTCACCGTACGCTGAATAAATCAACAATATTAAATGGAAAACTGTTATTTTCTGTAGAGGATGATCATAGCGATCAAATTCCACCGTTATGTACTCTGGTATTTCCCATTTCTTTATCAATTTTACTTGTAAAATTCGCTGGCCAGTATGCGTGCAAATACCTAATATTAAAAATTTAAGAGAATGCTTATTAGCACTGAGGAAAATCTTGGAGACCTCTAGTCATTCATAATCATATATATTTTGTTACGAAAATTCCATATTTCATGATTTAACTTTTTATGAAAACTCGTCGATTTTCCAAGGAACAAAATTTGCAAGAAACGAAAAACCAAAGGCACAATTGTGACTCTTTATAATAAATGCGAATTGTTAATGGCGATAATTCGCAAATTTATAGTAGTTACTTTAGACCGGTTATAATGATTTTACACTTGTAAGGAACTGAACTGAACATATACAAGCCTTCGTGTTTAATTTCTTTGACTATGCGTTGCCCACTAAGTACCTAAATTTGATGGACAGACAATTGATTGAGCTAACGAGATGAAAAGAATCTAAAAACAAATTTGTCGGGCTCGATTAGAAGGTTCCAAACTTATCGTCATTATTTATTTGTTTGTTCATTTTATTTATTTAAAGTTATCGCCTACACATATCAGCCTTATTAGAAGCTTCATGCTATTCAACTTAATGTTAAAATCTTTGTAATAAAGGTTTTTATACCAATTTTTGATAATAGTATGTCAACTTATGGTTCCATTACACTTATTATTTAATCACAAGTTTCAGACTTAGTCGAAAACGTATGCATGAGGTGGCTTTTTAGTTTTCTGTTTCAATTTTTACAATTTCGCGCTATAGGCGTCACGCGAACAGATGAACCAATGTACAGTAATTTAATCGGGAGTATGTACACCTTACGGGATTTTTCATGTGTCGTTAGGTTACAAATAAAATAACAAATACAAGCAAAAATTTTAAATTTAGTTTCTAGCTTCCGCGTTTTGTGCACAAAAAAATACACAGAAACATCCAATTGCATTCCTTGTATATTTTTGGAGCTTTGGCATTTTGTGTATATCCTCAACCTTTCTCTTCATGTTTGGTAAAGCCGGGACTATTTAGCGGGAAAACTATAGTCGCACAGAAAATGAAAACAAAACGATCTCGTTTTAACAAACGTTCCGCAGCATATGTGCAATTGCACGTAAAAGAGAATATTTGCCCGTTAAACTCATCAAAGGCAGGCATTTTTTTTTAATGTTTTTCATATTTTCAATCGCAATATCATTTTTACACCACGAACATTCTATGTTTATATATTATTCAAATTTTTCTGCGACATTAAAGTATCACAGCAACTCAATTTATCATTCCTTTGATATTCGTTAAGTTCAAGTTCCTAAGCAATTAATTGAATTGAAAGAGTTACCGAGGTGTTTCATATATCTATTTTGGAAGCCGATACAGTCACAAAAATTAATATAAAAGTCTGAAATTGCGCTCAAACGTTCCTTGATCGATTAAGCAAATAGGCTTAACCCGCGTATACGTACCACTAATAAAGGGCAAACTGAAATAACTTCGGGAAAAGACTCTCTCTCTGTGAAATCTTCCGCTAAATGACAAACAATTGTCTTTGAGGACATCTGTTACTACTCCCGCTCGTAACCCAATAGACCGCTTGTTTAATTGACATATTAACGCAATTGCGAACAAACATGCATCAAATATTTTTCCTTGACGTTTATTCCGTTAGTACATAAAATATATAGAAATGTATAGGCAAATAAAAAACAAGACCTCTTCCACTATATATTGCTTTCAATCAGCTTGCTTTTTAAATTCCGGCAAACATTATTACGAAAAGCGCTTTCTTAATAAAATAAGACCGCAACAAATCTACCTGATTACGTTAAAAAAAAAATTTGGTAAGAGTGGCTTATGCAGCAGGCGATTAACGAAATGGTTAATAATTGGCAAAAGGAACATGAAAAATACTAGAAGAAAGTTGATTCGCTATATGGAAAGAAGAAATGCACGATGTGCGTGTAAACTCAATAGATTGAAAGATTATGAAATAGTAAAACTCTAGTTTCTGTAAATGGCTCTTTTTAAACTTTATATATAATCATCTTCCAATTCGATAAACAAAATTTCACAATCGACTAGAGCGATCTTATTCCGAGAAATCTTAGGATAAGAACCTAAAATCCTGCAAAAATGCATTTTGTGAAAAATGTAATAAAATATTTTACGAAACAATAATTCAAAAGCACTAAGAACACCATAATCGGTCACGACCCACCACTAAATACCCTGCACAACTTCGCTTAACATAGTTACTCATGTAACGACGTTTCAAACTGAGACGCTACATGGAAACCGGTCGAACAAGGTGTCCAATTCGAACCATTTTCAAGAGCGTTCGTCTCTGTGTCAAAACATGTCGGTGTGCCCAACTTCATAAAAGTATCTCAAAAATTGCGGCCTGTAGATTAAGCACAAATATATAAGACGGACAGGTAAGCTTAAATCGATTCAGAAACACGTTCGGATAATAAAAGTTGCGCCTAGCTTAAATCCTTCTGTGGATTGCGCACACCAGCACAAACTTAATATACCGTTGTACTGTAAGTACAAAAAAAAAAGGAAAAAAATTTTAATACAATTCCTTAATTATTTTCTACTAAATTGAAAAGCGTATGCATCTCTAACCTCTGGCACTATAGTAAAGTTTAATTTACTTCCTTAGACACGGACAGAGACAAAAAAAAACTCTTCTATTTTAATCCTTTACTTTCATATATTTTCGTTTTTTTTTTTTGCCTTTTTTTTTATAAGTCAAACGTGTGTCAAGCAAAGTAATCAAAAGCAGGTTGACAGGATGTGAGTGCATTATTCACCCATTGACCTCTCCCAGCAAATAAGGCATACAAAGTTACATTTAACAGATACAAATAATACAAATAAATGTCTACAAAGTATGCATACACAACTTCACATCTGGACACAGCGTGCAAAACATTTTATTGCCTGTTTCAAGCACGCATTCAAAGCCCAGTGTGGTCGAAACGGAATGGAATACCAAAAAAAAGGAAATTAAAAAAACTACGTTTTAAAAAAATATTCTTTGCTTTCCCCATAAAGAAGCACATATGCGAATAGTCCTCTGGTCACTCGAAGAGACAAAGAGACAACTCAGCAGCAAAACTGGCATGTTTTTGTTGCACATCAAACAAGAATACTTTATATTTTTATTTTGTTTTTGTTCACCGAATTTATTTTTAAGCATATATGACCATCATAAATCTGTCAATAAAATGCCGGGAATTATTCATCGAAAAAGGAAAATATACCATATTTACCGATAAGCCGAGGTGGCGCAAGCAACGATTATTACTCGCGATGCTTGAGTTCTGTTTACGATCTGCATGTTAATTAGTTAGAGAAGATTTACGATGTGCGAGTAGTACGAAGCACTCGAGTTGGGCTGTGAAGTGCTTGAAATTATGCCGCGCACTGGTCAGCGGCTATTCGTAGTCAAAACAATTCTGATGAAAAAGATCTTATGTGGTCGTTCAGCCCCTTTTAAATTGTTAATTATTCATCATTAAACTTGTAGCAGCTGCTTTAAACCTTTTCAAAGTCTGTACAGCAATTTTCGCAGCACAGTCTGGTATAGTTCCTATTAATATTTTATTATTATATTGTCAATAATTTGACAACAATTCAAACATTATTCTATGAGGTGTTTCCCTGCGAAAAAAGCGATCGAAAAATGAACACAGCGTTCTTGCGGTGAATGCGTGCAACAAGTATTTTAAGTGTTGGCAGAAATAGTTGGCAACGTATACTTCACGTAAGCATTGATGATTAACTGAAAAGAATGTTTTATTTTTAATAAAATTCCGACACTTCTTTGACGCAATGTAAATGTTGTGAGCCGTTCATTGCAAGTTCGAGTAGTAAAACATGGCATATTATTGCCTATATTCTCACGTGGGGGCCGTGGATGATACCTAAAATTGCGAATGGGTGTAAGAGAATGCTTTTAATGTGTGCTGTTGCTGTGTTGACAGCATAAGCAAAAAAAAAAGAGAAATTTTGCAAATCATGTTTACGTTCGCTGATTGTTCCGCAGTCAACTTGCGCTTTTATGATAACCACACACAAAAGCACCTCTTAAAGTTTTGCACAAATACTGGTTTTGTACATGTATAGCCCGTTGCGGCTGCTGTAGCACGAGAACATTTAAGTATTCCGCCACGTCTTTTATTGCTTTTCTTTACACCTTGTTTTAGGGGAGACGAAGACTTTAGTTGACCTACGAAGATAAAAATATATATATATGTATATATATAAAAAATAAACTTAAATTTGTTGCTGCCTACCTGCAATTAAATGACCGTCCTTAGCCTACAGAGCAATGGTGGAGTGCCGGTCAACGGTAAAAAAGTTAAAAGCATCCTTCATATATTTGTGCCTACGAGGCACCAAATTTACAGCCAAGCATTGCATAAATAATTTACTGATTTAAATAAATATATACGTATGCGAAAATACGTATTCATTTACCACTGGCTTTTGGCCATATAAGTTCTGTGCATTCACCCCCTTTTCGTATCTATTATACGAAACGTATGCATTCTTTTAGTTGCAATGACGGTAATAAATATTTCGTTTTTATAAAACGTTTTCATATGTCGCTTAATGTAATGAAATGACAACAGGATATACACAGATAGGGAATTTTTATTTTATCTTCATTTCAATCTTGCATGCACACATGCATACTTTTGGTCACAATCATCAGCAATTACTCGATTTTCTCATGCTTAACTTGATCATGTTAATTTATTACATTTTCCTCTTTGTTAAGCAAATTGGTAATTAATTTAGTATTTTGTTAAGTTTGTTAAATAGTTTAATGAAAAAGACAACGTATCACCCATATCAGTGGTAGTCACTTTTCTGTAAATTAAATGCATCAGAAAATGAAAGCGTTTCAATGGCAATAACAAAGTACTCATGATTAAATAAGCTGGAAAATAAAAATGTAGGATTAGCAAGAGATTGCCCACTTTTTTCTTGATTTTTATATACAATAGTCGAAGAAAGTCCAAATTTCTCAAAATTTCGTTCTCTCTCTCTCTCTCTCTCTCTCTCTCTCTCTCTCTCTCTTTCTCTCTCTCTCATGTACATTTAAGCCATTTCTCTATGGAATAAGTGCTGCATGCGTCCGCACAAACCTAACATACTTTTGCAACACGACTGATGAAGGGTGGGTATAGGAACTTAATCGCAAAAATATTTAATATAAATTCGCCGTCTGCAAAGATCACCACCTTACTCGGCGATTACATGATACTTGACAATACATGAGTTTTAGTCGCGAAATATTCGCCGATTATTAAAAGTCAGAAAATATTTAACAAAATTAAAAACTGCGTAAAGATAATTATAGTTGCCATGTTGAACCAACTTTTGCTGGTCGATTATTTCTAATTATTTTTGAGCATACCAAATAATAGGTATTTGAAGCGTACAAAATAGACGAATCCAAATAAGGCTTTCTTAAGGAAGACTAAGGACTTTCTTAGTGTAATCTGTAAGTAAAAGAACTTGAGGTTTTATTTAACTCAGACTGACTAAGAGAGACTTCAAACTGCCAAATCAGTTGTATGCGCCAAAGATCATACTTAGCAAGCCGTATAACTAAATATTAGCAAAAATTCATTCGTTTATTTACATAAACGATCTTTATGATGCATTAATACAAGAAAATGTCCGACTTAGATGTCATTTTTCCATTCGTTAATTTACCTAAGATCAGTTAACGTAACAAAAGTAATAAGAAAGCTTGTTGTAATCACTTCATTGACTACATGATGCATGTTCGTAGTATAAGATTAGTAAAATTCATAGCTCGGCAGGGGAGCCATCTGGGTCTGCTCTCCTTCCTAATATAATTCAACATTTGGATGTACTAATATACGAAGTAGATGTTAGACTCTTTTGACCATTAAGTAGAAAAATATCTACATCCATGTCATTCAGCGGAGTTTCGTCCATTAATTTCATTTTTGAACTAAATTGCCTCGGAGAACCATTGCAGTGTGCAATGCTGCAAAAACCAAGATGCAAAACCAAACGACGCATAACACTGAAATAATATTGGTTGTTAAATGTTTGGTCCGACTGGAGGAATTTACATTTCATACCACCACGATAATCGAGGACATCTGTTAACTTCACTTTCGTTTTTGAGCGACTTCGACGCTCAACGTGTTTTCCCATTCTCGGCTCAGCTTTTCCATGGTAATCGCTCGATTAATCGACTGCTTCTGGATCGTACGTACAGATCCAAGTCTCATCTGCCGTAATAACTCGTTTTTGGTACCAAACGGCATCTGACGCGTTTAAGGCCCAAAGTATCTTTTAAGATGTTCTTGACTGATCCGTTTGAAAGACTCACGGTTTCTATTTATTAATGGACAGTTTTTGAGTATCGAATCTTTGATCTTTTTGTCGTGACTTTTATCGGTAGAGGTTGATGGTTGTCCGGGACGCTCTTCATCTACAAATTGTTCTCAGCCCTCTTTGAAATGTGTACATCATTTGTAAAAATTTTTTGCCGACTAAGTCTGATCACCAAAGGCTCTCCGCAACATCCTAAAAGTTTTTGCACAACAAATTTAATTTCACGAAAAAAATTTAATCAACTTCTTTCGCTTAACAAAATTGCGCATTGTAAAGATCGGAAAACATAATCTTTGTGTAGCAGAAAACCAAGCGCAGCTGAAACACTAGTGACGTTTATGATGCGAAATTTCACACAGACGTATTTCTAATTTTTAATTACTTATTCATTAAGTGACTATAAAGATGTAGGCCTATTGCATAACTTTACCAGATACATTTCATGTGCAAAAAGAAACTGCAGCACAAGTGAATACGCAAGTAAATTAGATGGCTGCAAATGTAATCCATCACCTTGCTCCGTAAGCTCCGTAATTATAAGTTTAGCAACGAGATAAATCGTCGTCTAAAGGTATGCAGGGGATCATCAAAGGATTTCAGACACGGTGGTAATCCCAATATCGACTATTCAGCTGATAGGTTATATGTAGGTAATATTAACATGGCAGGTCTTTTATTTCGTCTTGAAACCGTTGTAATTCTATTGATAGGCTGGGGGTTCGAAATCGAATGATTTTGCAAAGGTAGGTAACCTAAATTTTAAGTAATCGGGAGAAAGGAGAATTTTAAAAAAGCACGAAAGAAGGAGGAGAGGAGATTTGATCTCTGAGTTTAACAATATGAACAACGAGTCTAAAAATGAATTTAATTTGAATATTGCTCTTACTTTTTGAATACGTTATTATATTGTTTCTATATTCCATATTCTACCTAGATAAGAATCAATTAATAAAAGTGTTTTGTCATAACTTTTCTTTTTAATTATTTGTTCTCATCCGGTTGTCCTTTATTTCCTAATGTTCAATTGTCAAATGATCATTTCCAATGCTTCAACTCAATTTTCAAAATAACAGATTAACTTTGTTAGAAATCTGAAAAATATTTTTCAAAAAAGAATTCATTTAAAAGGTACGCTTGACCGCTGAAAAAGGGCATATTTTATAGCTACATAAAGGTACCTTTACGATTTCAACCTTATATTTTACTATTCACACAAGATGTTTGTTTTTTTTTGCATCTCCTTTTGCATTTAATGAGAAAATTTCATTTAAACATGAATCTTTTCTCCTCACATTTCTCCTATTTTTCTCAACACTTCACAGCTTTAGGCGAGAAGCAGTAAAAAATTAAGAAACGCTTTATGCGCCTGCAAGAGTACCTCACAAATAAATTATATTTACATTTTTATATATATAGGACATTGCGTGCTAGCGCTTACATGCACCAAGGCAATTGCTTACTTTAGTTTAACATCTTAACATGAAAATAAATATGATAAAGGCTTCCCTCATCTTTAAGAGTTGGCTATTTCCGATTTCCTTGTAAAAACACCAAATTTCTGACGCCTACCAAGTGTCTATAACATTTCTAAAATCTTTCGGGGAAACACTAAAGGGAATCGTAAAATGACTACAGCTCTTTCTTTTAGAAGTGTATAGAGAAACAAACAAACAAAAAATAAAGCGTAAATTTCATTGGGATAGAGCGAACCATTTACGTACGTGTATTAGCCATATTCTATTTTTTATTTTTATTTTTTTTGCATATGCTTTACAATGGTTGCTGTAAAAGTATTGCCGCGTTTCAGGAATAAATATTGCCTTTGCCTTTTGGGAAGATGGAGAGTTATTCCAACGGAAATTTCTACTTCACAGTGCGCATCGGATTAGCTGAACTTGCCTTAAAATGGTGGTAGTGAGCTCAGGTATACAAAACTTGGCTGTCGCACCAACGCGAAATAAATCTACTTCCGGACTAAAAGAACCATATCAAAAATATTGTCAAAACATTTGCGCTTGCAAATACGTTTACAAATTTAAAATACAGAATAGCGGTAGATGCGATAAAGTCGAGAAAAATTGAAGAAAGTCTACCCTTGACGGTGCTGACACTGGCAACGATTTACAATTACTTGAAATTATATCACAGGCGATACGGTATACCTTTGAAGATATAAGGGCTTAAGATAGGGGAATCAATTTTACGTTTCAACGTAACCATGCCTCTGCAAGACGAAAAGTTTTACCCAATACCCCACTCGCAAATTTTTTTAGCTTTCTTATGTCTCCAAGACTATTCCGGTAACTTTTCTTTTCCTCATCTTCTCACCATCAAAGATCTGCTTAATGCGGAGAATTCAACCTTTTTGTTACCTTGCCTAAGCGAGAATACACTTGAGCAACTTTCTTTCGGTTATCTTTTCCCCATCAATGGGCGATCTGCACATTTGAAATAATAAAATAAAGAAAATACACAACTTTCTGTGTGTGTGAACGTATGTCAGAAAAGTTTTGAAGTTTGTGGCCTCAAAGTGTCTGAACATGAGAAAATAGATTCCGAAAGAATCAATGCAAGCAAGCTTAAGCAAACGTTTTCCTCGTCACTTCAGCAATAATTATTCAGGGGAAAAGGATTATTTTGCAACACTATCAAATCTGAACAGAATGCTTAAATATTCATTGCGAGCTCATATTAATATACACGCAAAGATCTGTAGAAGAAGCTGGAATGACTCACTTATGACTTTCTCACCAACCTAATACTCAACCAAAGTATTCAAAGCTAGTGCGATGGGAGTTACATCCACATGCTCTACGAATATTACAGAGGTAGCAAAAAGTACATATATAGATAAACTGTAACGAAGGGTGATGGAGCTATTTGTGAATTTCGTAACACACACGGGTCAGCAGTTATCCGAGTTAATAGTAATTCCCATTTCTTTCTTCTTTTTTGAGATTTCTTCCTTACTTTCTTCCTATTAGCTAACAGTGTAATGCAATTTTACTTGAAAACATTGTAAGACGTTTATGTCGCTTACTCTGGTATACCTATGTTCATGCAAATACAGTGATACCTCAAACCGCGGATCAAGTTCATTCTGTAGGCTCGCTCAAAAAAAAAGAAAAACAAAGTTAGTCTTTTTGCAACGCTCGCAAGTAGAATTACCTCTATTTCCTTATAACGCAATACAGAGCTGATAGAAAATCAATATCAAATATAAAATAAGTACAAGCACTACAGCGGATCATGGCTTATCATTAAATACCCTATGTGGCTTCGCTTAATACAGTTATTCATGGAAAGTGATGGAAAAATTTATTTGATCCGAACCATTTTCAATGGCGTTCGTTCTTGAGCCGAAACATGACAGCGTACTAAATTTCATCAAAATATCTGAAAAATTGCGACCATTAAGTTGATCTCAGAAAATAAGATGGACAGACAGACTTAGAAAGCGAATCTGGATCGATCGACATGCTAAAAGGTGGATCTATACCCGCTTGTTGCACACATTCGCTTAAATTTAATATATCCTCGTACGATGAGTGGGGCACGGTATGATTACGAAGGCTAAGGAATTGTTATTCAACGTAATATAATTGAGCGATAGAAATGGAGATGCAGATAGAAATCGCGTCTACTACTTTGAAGAGACTTCCCATTCTGTCATAACATTGGCCAGTTGCGGGTGATCTGTCCCTTTTTGCTGTCAGTGGAATGATTGCTGAAATGTTGCGGCTAGCTAACGATCCAGATACGTTCTTGCTTTTCTTATCGCAATTTGGACAAAGCATTGCCCCTTACTCACGGGTCTATTTTAAAGGCTTTGCCGAACTAAGTACGACTGGTACGAAAATTAAGTTCCTCAACTGAGATTGCTTTCAATTACAGTTATCGTCTTATTCTCCTCCTTTCGCTTGCAATCTTTTCACCTCAAATTTTAGAGCTGAAGATTATTTTTTGGCTCATTAGTAAAAAGAAAACTTATTGGGTTGCAGAATTAATTGTGTCATCTTACCGTGAATGAGTGAGTGAGCTCCACTCAACGCACTTTTCGTACGCTTTTCACTGTCAACCAAATGCTTCTTAAGAAAAGTGTAAAATTTACTTCAACTACTGCAAATTTCTTTAACCGGATCAACCGAAACTCTTACTTTCTGCATCTTTGTCTCACGAGTGCTCCTTCAATACCACATTCCTGCGCCGAGACAAATTTTCTATGAAACTGTATTCGTAAAGCGCTTTATTTATAAGGTGAGGCTTCACTTTACATGTAGATATTTATGTGTGTGTATTAGATGAACATTTTTTTTTTTTATTTTTATTTTTTTTATTTTACTATCAGCGGTAGCTTTTGTACTCACATAGAACGTATGGTTAGCATTGGTTTTTAATGAATTTTCAGTTTCCTGTTGGGAGAATGTAAAAAAGAAAGAAACAAAAAAGCTTTGCTTTTAATGCATCCAAACTCCAAACACGCACGCACACATTTATCCCATTCACAATGAATTCTGTTGCGAGAGCAATGTTATTAATGAAGACGAAAAAAAGCGAAGGCTTAGTAGAAAAAAGGGTGCAAATTGACTTTAGCAGGCTTCTCACAATTTTTTCATCCTTTTCTTGCATTCTTTGCAATTTAAATTTTTGATTGACAGCAGATTTAAGCTAATGTAACCGCTTTGACATGTTACAACCAGTAGAAAAATGCTAGTAGCATAAGAGGGTAAAGCAGGCACTTAACATACACCACAGCACACAAACTCACAAACAAATCAAGTGAATTGGTCGTTTGTTGTAAGAAGATATGAAAATTTTAAATTGTCGAGCTGCAAACTTATCCCAGCAAACGTCTCTCTCCTTGTTGCCTTCACTTTCGTATGCATAGTTTTGTCAACACTCCTTAAATACTTTAGCAAACTACAAAAGACTTTATGAATATATGCATGCAGAGAAAAAATGGAATTACAACTACAGTAACATATATATGTATATATACACAAACATATATATATATATAAATAGAAATTACACCCACACAAAAATGGAAACTTACTATTGGATTGGCAAGAAAGCAATTTCGGCGTTTTTTTTTTTTTTTAATGCAAAATGAAACATTTTCAAAGGTTAAGCTGTTGTTATTCCACTTGAGTTTTATTGGCGCTTCACCTATGTATATATCTTTGCCAATGACTTGTGGTAGGTGCTGATTTGCTCTTCTGGATTCAATACCGCTAATGCACTTAGTAAACTTCTTGTCGGTGGATGTTACTCCATAATCTGGAAGTATCTTTTTTATTCTTCAAGAGGCAAAACTCTACGTGATTTGTTATTTGATACACTTGGATTCGTCAGTGTAATCCTATCCTAGAATGCTAGAGCTGTTTTGTTTCCTACTGTAAGTTCAAGTATGTGTTAATAATGAGTGCGACATATTCGACATGGTAACTTGACATTTGGTTGACATAGCCTAATAAAATATTCTACACATTTAATTGTGTCTTCCTGTGCATTCGTTTACAATACACAATATATATATATATTATACAGTTTAGTCTTAGCATTCAAAATTCGCTTCTCCTCCAACGACCTAATTATGAGGACAGCTCTCATATATGCCTGTATTTTGTCATATAATATCGAAAATGGGAACCATTCTCTTTCCTGAATGTGCAATTTCTTCCAGCCTCTCAATTATTGTTCCCTCCCTCTGTCTCTTCCTCTATGTCTCTTTTTCGTATTCACTTTGTTACAGAATGTATATATTCCACAGAGCCTCCCATATGACATATGTGTTACAAACAATTAACAAATCGAGTAAGCTCGGGAGGCAGGTATAAAAAGTCATAATACCATCCTAAACATCCGTTTATCTTGATGTGAATACCGAAAGTACATTCGTTACTACCCAAGATACACTAACGGCAGCGTTGTTGCCTACACAACTTATAAAATGACTCCCTCTTGTTAACTCATTGTGCTATTGTCATTGTTGACATTATCAAAATCACAAACACACACACATACACTCAGACATCTTATCATTCCCACATATACACACACGCGCATAAACATTTACAACAGTAAAATATTTTAACAATTTATTTTCATTTAAGTTGACGACTGAAAGCAAAACAAAAATGAAATAATATATAAATAAATAAATAAAATGTGAACATTTTACAAAAATTAAAAAAACAAAAAAAGGCAGCAAGTTACAGGACCGTAGGGAGGTGAAGTCGAGAAAAAGAAAGGGAAAGAGAGTCGCACAAAGAAAAAAAGGAGCAATGAAAGAAAGTATGCAGTTTGAAACAACAGCAACAACGACGATATCTAATCACGCTCCATACACTTCTATACCCACGCTCCCTATATCAACTAACGGCTTTTGTCTTGTTTTTTAAAACATTTTAGTGCTTAAGGCTGCAACTGTAAGAACACATACACTTGCTTACGCCACAGAACCAGTTATGTTACACGAACACACAATTACTGTAAAACAGGACACAATTTATACATTAGAATCCAACAGCCAGTCAGTCACTCAGTCTCTGCGTATAGCTTTTCATAAAATGCACACACAAGCACGATTCGCACTGTAACTCAACTTTATATTCAATATTGAATATTGTGAGAGTTATTCTTCACTAACTACTTCAGCTTGTTACTCCATTATATCAAGTTACTGCCACTACTGCTTCAGTTTAACATATTGTTGTACTGTTATAAAAAAAAAAAAGAAAAAAGGAAAACCTTTTTTTCCCAGTTTTACTTTAAAATCATGTCCATTGTCCAAAAAAGTTTTAACGGAGAAGTTTCGCATCTCGTGCAGTAACAAAAGTCATTTTTGCTGTTGTTTGTCGTTGGAAAAGGCCAAATGTCGAAATGTCGTTTAAAGTTTTGTTTGAAATTTACATAAACGTACAACAACAAACACGTAGAGACATAAGGAAAAGGACAGGCAGTGGAATTGTATTTGGATTTCTGAGTTTTTTGCGTCAACTTATTCGAGAAATTATTGAGAAATATCATAAAAACAATGCTTTTAATTGCAAAATTTTTTCTGGAAATTTCCACAAACTTTTTAAAATATTTCAAACGCTCTCTTATACACAACACCAAAGAACGCGGGTATATTTGCTGGGTCATTCACACGCAACGTCTGCTTTCTGGAGTGAGGTAATCGCCATCTGAGTTGCGTCAATCTTATCACATTGTAAGGCCGAAATGGAATCAACTACACTGCAGAAGAAGTCAGCCGGACATCCCCTTTCGACTCAACGTTTTTTTGTGATAATTCGAAAGTCTTTGAGATTAATCAAGGCAAGAAAGACAGTCCTGACTCAACAACTTACTCTCTAGGCATACCAGATGTCCACGGGTCTTGATTTCAGGTCTTAAGAGTTACTTGCTAATTGAGATATGGTTGGCATGTTAAATAAACAGAGCGGATAATTCGTACTTTTTGCTCTTAAGGATATTTTTTTCCCCGTTGATAGTTTGTAGGAGCAAGATATAAGTTCTTATGATGACCATTTCTTGGATCGGCCCCACTACGTTTTCCTTTCTTATTTAATTGTATGACGCAAATGGATTTTTTACGTCCCTCCAAATACTTACATATAAAAAGGGAATATTCGCATAAAAAATATATGTTCATTGTGTCTGAAAATGGTAAAAAATATTTTATGCGAAATAGTGTGCACCGCTACTTATACATTTTTTATAACTGACCGACAATTTGCACATCGCCCGCCAAAAAACTTTCTTCTGCTCTTCTAAGGCAAACGAGCCACTTTGTACATTTTCGATATTCAGCGAGTACTTGTCCCATCGATGCGACTTATTACAAACCGGTTTCGTCATGGAGGGAGCCATGACATAAAAAAAGTTGTTGTCTTTGTTTCGATTTCTTCCCTTCGATATTACCTATTTCACCAGATTTCGACAGCTGGCCACAGGCCACGCTCCCCTGCTTCCGCCAAGCAAACGATATTAACTCCAAAAAAAAAGGTGCTGTTGTCAAATGGTCTTTATTTAACACAAAACTCAAACATTTGCGTCGGTGGAAACAGTATTTATTCGTTGCGACAAACATTTTTATAAGAGTTGCTTATTGGGAAGATGAACATCCTCTATACGTGATAGTGGGAGCAAGCCATTATGGGCGATTTCCGGTTTCATGTTTACGTACACAGTACATATCTAAAGGAAGAACAATGGATTCTACTAAATATTAAAAGTACACAAAGTTTGTGCTGGTAAAGCATCGATATCTAACAAAAAAATGTGTATTATGTTTTAGGAAGTGCCAGCCACCCTACAGAGTCTCTGAAAATTTCATCCCCTAGCAATCAATATCTTAAGGGGTTCAGTTATATATTAAACTATGATTTGTCTGCCGTAGTTATCTGGTCATTTGACAGACGCCTTTTTCCCTTATCATTTAGTTTACTTTATTAATTAGTGATAATAGTTATTGATGACAATAATATCGGACAATAATCATCATTATAATAAAGATTGAAATGCCAGTAAGACCATAACCTCTTTTACAGCATGGTTGCAAACACAATAATATCAGAACTACATTGTACGCTGTAAGAGTTAAGCATAAAAGTAAAATCAAAAAAATTACATCAAAAAGCAACAAACTACCCATTTTCGTTTGCCTACTGAAGTACGAATTGCAACTTAAAACTTCACATAGAACGTAAAAGATTAAAATTTTCTTTGTCGTTCTTCTAGTACAGACCCATAGGTGAGATCGCTGTTAGTAAACGTTTGCGCAATTAGATGCGCAAAATGGCTCACTATTTAGCTTATATTACGGACTGCTCGTAGATAGATTTGTTCAATTTTCTCCTTTTCTTTTCATCCCGTTCGCTTTAGGTGAACATTTAATTATAGTCTAAGAAATCCATGTGACGGGGGTAGAAAATAAGAAAGACAGTCTTTAAACTAATGTAATGGATTCATGTATTGACTATGACTGTATATCATTTACAGTATATAAAGGTTAACCATAAAAATCCTTCTTTACCATTCTTGGAAAAAATAAATATTTTGCGCCCTTTCTTTATTCTTGCACATATACTACATATCCTATCTGTGCTCAAATTAAATCGATAGAAATACTTCAAAGATTGTAGCAAATTTCCCACAATATCTGAGAACAATGTAAGGGCCTATCTTCCGCTCTCGCGAGTCTACAACTGCTGCTGTCACTTGTAAATTTTCTTGTCTCGTTCTCCCTTCAAGTCCATGAGTATTTAAGTTAGAGCTTGGTATCGTGTTTCTTCCTTTTTAAGCATTTGTTGATGACGAGTCTGCTTTCAATACTATGCTATTGGCGCACTCATTAAGTTTTGCGACCATTGTCACCGTACATTAAAGATACTGGTGTCTTTCTAAGCCTTAGCAAGTGCCGCCTATAGCATGAACAGCACCTGCTGGTTAATTTGCGACAGTTCACGCTTAGCATAATTTTAAGTACTTGCTGTCGACGTCGTTTTATTATCATCACTGAATACAGCATTTCTTGGCTATGCCACCTATGCTATCCTATTTTGATTCTTGCCGCTTTAAATAATCTATCCTGTGACATTATTACACTACTCTCCGATTACGCAAGATTAAATATATTCCTCTATGCGTGCAGTATATTAAGTGTGCTTCTATTAGGGTAATGGCTTACATGCACCAGAATGCTTATGCCTAAGCATTGATGTTGTACACATTATATATGTGGCAGCTGTCAATTATGTCAGACGCTTACAGAGCAAATAATATAATGTGCTACCTTAAATGTTTTCTCGACTAGGTGAGCACCAAAAAATTTGGTCTAAAGACCATATCAACTCTCCCTCTATAAATTTTCTTTATTGAACCGGATTATTGTACGTTATCCTTTAACAAGAGAACAAGGGCTAATGATCAATTTTAGGTCCGCAGTCAGCAAGTCACAATACTTAGCACTTCTACATATAAATATACGATAGTGTAGGAGTTCAGAACTCATCACTTGAAAAACTTTAGATTAATATCACATCCCAAAGAAAAAAGAGAAAAAACTTATAACACGTTTTCCGCTTTACCTAGCAGACCTTGCCTTGCTAAGCATAATTTGAATATGTGGAGACTAATTTTTGCCAGAAACTAAAGTTTTTCTTTCAAAAAAAATTAAAAATAAATAATTAGAACAATTTTTACTTTGTACATATGCAGTATATGCGCAGATGAAATTGCAAATATTTTCCCGTGTATTCAATATTGTTGTTGTTGCGAGCATCTCAACTTTTTCCATATAAACATAGAACGTGCACTTTAAAACGCCACAGGCTCTTAGAAGACAAGCAGCTTAACTCACTTCATTTCACACAAGAGTTTCTAATGTTTTGTATTAGTTTTTCCTTTTTCGCTTTCCACGCTGCACTTACCCAAAAGCGACATAGCAAACAATGTACGCGTATATGTGTAAGTAAAAGTATGCATATATTATATATATATATACTATATACATATTTTATATGTACTTTATAAGCATTGTAGGTTATTAAGAGAGAGTTTTTGGACAAGTTTTTCTGTTTCCTGACGATGCTACAAAGCGTTTCAAAGATGAATTTTATGCTAATTTCCTTCATTTATAGCGTATATGAACGAAAAACAAGTACACCAACTAAAGGTAGAAGGGAATTTCGAAATACCCTAAACAGAATTTAAAGGAACAGAATAAGAATAAGAACGTTTTGACCTTTAACGTAACAGTTTACATTTGATGTTGAAAATCTTTTTTAAAATTTTTAAAGTTACTTAACTTGGGAGAAAAGCTTTCGCAAAGCTAACATGCCAGTAAAGAAAAAATTCAACTCAGTTAAACCACTACGCTATGGACGTTGTTTTCCAGGTTTCTCCTTCCAAGCATTAAAATCACGTTGAAAAGAAAAACCCAAGCACGTACAAAGTTTATTAAGCATTTTTCATGGTTTGCTCGATGAGCATAGTTTCGCAAAGTAATTAATTGAAAAATAATTGAAATTAACTAAACTCTCACTTCATATCCCTTTTTCTCTTAACGAATAATATTTCACAAAAATCCAATGTGTTGTAGATTGAAGCATAGTTTGCGGCATAAACAATTAGAACATATATTATATACATATACAAAATAGTTGAAGGATTTTTTTAAAATATATTTTGGAAAAAAATTAATTAAAATTAAAATTATGAATATCTTTTAATAATCTGGCGGGGAAAGGAAACATAAAAAGCATAAGCAGAAAAACAAAACGGAAAGCAGTTTAAAAAGCAGAAACACTTTAAATGCATTTTACGGATACTGGTTGCCAAAGAGTATTTACGTTAGCCTTGGACTGCGTATTGCGTTTTAATTGAATTTAAAAATATTCTAAAAAAAGGAGCGAAACGCCTTGAACATTTTAAAGTGGTCTTTGCTTTTTTTTTCTTGTTTAACGGAATTTAAACACAAACTCTGTTAACAACCATTCAGAGGTAGGTCGCGAAGATGACTAGTTGAAAACTAATGAAAGAACTTACATTACCGTTTGTTAATTCCATAAAGTCTCTTAAAAGAAAGTATAGTTCGTAGAGTTGCTTCACTTAATAATATGTTCAAGCGGACAAGTTACAAAAATGCGGATAGTTAAAGAGTTAATGAACGATGCGTCTACGGGAGAATGGTAGCGATCACCTAAACTAATCCATTGCAATGAAAGCAATGTGCAACATAGCCAGTGAGGCAAAGGTTGATGTTGAAAATAACGACCAGCATGAATCCTTACGAAAAATTGCTTCTGCTAGAGCCAACTGAAAATTGTTTAGTGAAGTTATCAGCAACTGATCGATCAACTGAAACGTCCCAGCAGACATAATTTATAACACAATTTCATATATAATTAACTGTAATCTTTTCAGGCGTTCACTTTTGAATATTGAATGAAAAATTTTTTGATTATTTCATATTGCGTTTCCAATTTTTAATTTATGGCCAGTGTACGATATTTTATATATGTATATAGCTCGTATGGGTATATAAACGAGCATGAACTATAAATAGATAAACTTTTATACATCAACTAAACCATTTATGATAATTATATAAAGCCTAAAAAGCCGATGAAGCCTAATTTACTTTTGTATCATTTCATTTACTGGTTTAAGATTACATTGTACCGACTAACTTTCTAAGGCTTTGAAAACATTACATCTCGTGCACAAATGATATTAACATTGCGGCAGAGACTCCAATGCAGTCGGCAAAAAAAAAACAAAAAAAAAACGTACGAAATACAACATATATCACTCTTTAGCTGTATCAGGCAGTGCACTATTTTTGGATCAACCTGGAGAACGAAAATGTTTTTATTATCGCTGCTCATTATGCGCTTGTAAGATACTTTTTCCCGTATTCCTCAAATAAACAATAGCGTAGCTATTGTTTAAAAAATTGAAACTATATTTTATACACAGAATTACTTGCATTTGTTGTCCAAATATCGAAATTGAGTTAACTCGGCTTGAGCTTGAGATAATAAATATCATGTTCTGACATTTTTGCTAATCTTGTTAAACTTTCATTTCCTATTTGCACCAAGAAAACTTTTATTAACCCTACCTGCACGAAACGTCATTGGGGCTAGATCTTGCCTGAAGACCTAGACTACGCACAACGAAGAGCCAACATATTCGTATGGCAAAGGGAATATATCCAAAACTCCCGATACACTTGGACGTGAGCGTTTTGTTGTTGTATATACCTTGTGAACAACTTCCACGAATAGCTAGGGCCTTGTGGTTTTTTTGTTTTGCCATGTGTTAAACATCTGCTCCAATTTGCTTAAGAAAGAATGGGCAACGTGTACTGAACAATATTATTAGTCTTGCTTCTGCTTTCTTTCCTCTTTTTTACACAATACAGGACGGGCTTTTCTAAATCAAATACAAACGCACATATAAAAGCTCACTTGAATTGTGAGAATTTAAAAAAAAGTGGATAATAGAATGAAAGACTCTGAAGACGGTTTAGGGATTGCTACATGATGTTGTTGTGAAACATTTTTTAAATGTGCTTTAAAGTTTTCATCCACTCTCTTATTGGAATGAAGTAAGTGCAGATAAAGAAGCAATCCCTCGATTTTATTCCTTAAAATAAACACGTTAATGGGTTAAGCTTTTTTATTCAGTATATAGTTCAATATATAGTTTATTCAGTATATTCAGTATATAAGTTATTGAAACAATATATATATGTTTCCTTTTAGCACACATTTACGTTATTAAACATTATTAACAATTTCAAATCCAAAATTAAAAAAAAAAAAAATACTTGAAACGTTTGGCAAATTGTATATATAAAGAAACAGAAACAAACGGATAACTTTGCTAATAACTGCTTTTTGTACTGCAAATAAGCAATTACAGCGACCGATCATCCTGCTCCAGTTTTAAGCTTTGGTAAATATAATTTAAAAAAAAAAGAAATTATGGGGAATCTCACCAGCTTTACGCCACCATGCATGTCGCGCAGCACTAGCTTTTGATACCAATTTTATCCCTGCATAGGCGACTGTTTTCGTTATCTAGGACACCAAGTGGCGGTTGATAAGTATATCTTTCCGATCTTCTGAACTCTCAAAACTTTTTCGAGTTTCATCGAATCTTTTCGTAATCGTCCTCCCTACTGGTTCTTTGTGTAAGTCGATAGTTCGTTTTCTAGTGTTTAAGATATGGCTTTAAAAAAAGACAATTTTGACCAATTTGCAAAGGCTCATGGTGCGATAAAACGTAAAAGTCAAAAATTGTTAGATAATGCGCAGAGAAAACTCTTGCTGGAGGTCGCTCTTCTCAGTCTTCTGTTGAAGCTATGTCTGTGACCCCAGTATAGCTTCGAAGTCGGACAGTAACTGTAACAATGGATGCTTCGCTCCGTTAATAATAATCTTGCCTCGAATAAATCACGCCCTTCTTCTGAGCAGCTCAACCTCTACGAAAATAACGCGTTAGGTGACTTTTATGTGTTTCACAGAAATATATGAAAACGAGGATGGTCTGCGAATCCGTCTTCACTTTGACCTTTTCGCCTTTGATTGTATCAAGAATTTCGATTTACCTGACCCCCGGCTCAGTGCAATTAGCAATGTCAAGGCTAAGCTTCTTTTTGACAACGCTCAGAATACCAATAACTTTCTAAAGAACAATGTCTTCTCCTCCAAACGTGCAAAAACATATAACCCTAGGAATTTCATTGAGAGATTTAGTGCTGTTCGGTATATTCCTATATTCATAAATGAAAAATGCAGAGACCGAAATTTAAATAAAGGCAGTCACCAGACCATTTCGCCAAGACCTCTACGATAACAAAAACTTCATTCCTTAAGGAAAAAGAACTCCCCAAAGCGGTTAAATTCAACTTCTGCAGGCTCCCAAAGAATTTGTGCATACCACCCCTTAAGTTATCCTTCAAATGTGGCAGATTTGATCGCATCGTCAAATTCTGCAAGAGCGAATAAGCCCGCTGTCTCAGTTATGGTAAATCAGCAGCCGGGCATCTGTACACAAAGGCAATGTTTAGCCTACGACGACTCCACAGTGTTCGTAATGAAGACTATCCGAATAGGAAACAGGAACAAAAAATTAAAAAAATACAAAACATCTCCTTTCGCGAGTACAAAGAGAAGTATTCTGTAAACTTTTCTGAGAGTCTTAACAATGATTGTGAGGAAAACTTTCTACTTTTAAATAACAACCCCACTTCAAGCAAAACAAGAAATACTACCAATGATGTAAATCCTCACTCAAATCAAACCGCACAGGCCATCATTACTAAACGGCAAATAGCTACTCTTTCACTTGCTTGTAATCCAATTAAAAAGCCTACCATTCGCGTTGAACCTACAATCCATTACAACAGTTATAAATCCACTAAGATGGAGAAACTTCTGAACACAATATTGAAGTTATTCTCTTCTGATATCAGTGAAAAACATTTCAAGAATCTTCTTTCCACCCTCAAATCAAAACATAATTTACTTTTAGAAGGTGGGTCTAATCAGATGTTAACACCCGCTTCTAGAAACAAATGATGTCCAACTTTCAAAGTTGTGGACACAAAGCTCATTCCCTAGCGTTTTTTCAACTCTACTAGTATTGACTTTGCCATCCTTGAGATGTTTTAACCGACGACAATGTGTCTGGTTTGAAACTCGCAAACTCTAACCGGGTACATAAATCCCGTGTGAGTGGATACCAAGGTGTGGCCACCCTCAGTAAAAAAAGAATTCTTTGTAAGCAAATCCCATACAAGTTTTCTGGAGATATAGTCAAAACCTCATCTCTTCAGTCTAATCTTGTGATAGCATCCTATTATTTTAAACCATACATTCCTATTCAGATTTTCCGTGATGAAATGCTACAACTTTGTGGCACTCTTGAAGGTTTCCGAAAACGTAGATCTTGGTGGTGGTTTTAATTCGAGACATTCTCAGTTTGGACAACAGAGGAAAACCCTCTGCGACATCATCAGTTTTAGTACTTTCTATTCTCTTAATAAAACCATGCCAACCTTCCTTCACTCTAATCTCGTTTCCGAACTCATTTAAAGCTAGAGCCTAATATGGCCTCAATTCATAACAGTTTTCACCAGGATATCCAGTCGGGTCGAGCCAACCTTCAGACCTCAAACAGTTTCTCTCCTAAACCGTGGTGGAATGAGCCCATTTCTGCGATTGACCGCAAACTGCAGCCTTCCAAGCAAAAATTTGCGAAATGTGCAAACATCACCAAATAATTCAAGAACTTTATACTAATAGCAATACGAGACCTTTCTGAAAATTTTTAAGTGGATTCACGCTTTATCAAGACTTGCTTGCAGCTAATACTACAGTCCTCCATACCTCTGCAGAAGGTTTGTCTCTTTCCTTGTTGGATGAACTTTTGCACGTCCGTCAACTAAGAATAGGGCCCTCTGCTGCGGGCAGTGATGTTATCAAATACGACATGTTAAAGGTCCTTTCTACCCCATGTCTATCTGTATTACTTTCTGCCATAAATAAATGTTGGGCAAAGAACTCCTTTCCAAATGCTGGGCGAATAACCAAGATTGTTCCGATCCTTAAGTAAGATTTCATGATGATTAGACCGACATTTCTTTTGTCCGTTATGTTAAAGGTCGCAAAGCACATGGTTAAAGAAAGACTTATGAAGTTTCTGGACATTCGAAACCTCTTTCCTGCTTGGTCTTACGCATACCAGGAACACATATCTACAAATATGTGTTTAAATGAGGTTGCCTTTAAAATATCAAGCGAGAAAGTGGACGGGAACATAGTTGTAATGCTCGCTTTAAACAACTACAAAGCCTATGATTGCGTTGATTTAAACAAACCTCGAAAGTCGTTAGAGATTTTAAAGTTCTACAACATTTTAGACTCTAGATTTTAAATTTTCTCTCATCTCGTATTCAGTTGAAGTCCGTTCAAGTCTGCCGCAAAGCAGCTGCCTGAGTCCCATCCTCTTCAGTCTATACACTGTTAGTCTTCATTGGTGTCAGAATAACCGAACCCATATATTTCAATACGCAGATGATTTCTTAGCTGAATCGGCAGGAAGACCCCTTGACGAGGCAGTTTACAACCTCGCTTTCAAGGCCAATCTTTTTTATGAAGCTTGCGCTGACTTAAACATGCCTTTCAATCCAAACAATTTTAAAGTGATTGACTTTGCAAAGGATCTAAGAAAGTTATCAATATCTCTGTATAATAGTACAAGGGTTATTCAGCCCAGCATCTTTCAAATTCCTTGACACGATTATTAAAGTAAGTCTAACTCCAAGGACGTTACGTTGAAACTTTTAAGAGCTGTCACTCTGGAACAAATGTCATCAAACTTATAACCAATTTCCAAAGTGAATTTTCCCCAAGCTAAGTTTCAAATGTGTACAAATCCCTAGTCTTCAAAAATAGAGTATGCCTGCTCCTCTTCATGTAACCTTCCGGATTACATAACCAAAAAAGTAGAGACTTTTCAAACTATTCCTCTCGAGGCGTATACCCATTCTAAGATCAATTTCGGGTGAACTTCCAGTTTCAAAGAGGACCTATCTGCTATTTGCAGACAAACAAAAAACAAAACTATTTAGACCTTCTTTCTTCGGAAGGGAGGTTTCCAGACATAGTGAAGTCCCTAGCATTTACACAAGCAGCTATCAGAAAGTTAATCACATTTACAACAAAGTCAACAACATCCCCGTTTGGAAGTTAACTCATCCCAAATGCAAAACCGACCTGACTATTTAAAGTCTGTAGCTAGGTCCGAAAGGAATTTGGCTCATTTAAGTCCTCGATCTGTATGTTTACAAAAGTTCAACTTCTTCCTAGAAAATTACTTCACAATATAATTCACAGACGGTTCGGTAAATTCTGTGACATCCAGCTTTTCGCTAGTCAATTATACCGAGATGCTCCTAGGCAAATTTCAGTCTTAAAAAAAATATCTTCCACTTTTATTGAGCTCCTTCCTGTCAGACAGGCGGCTAAGTCCAACAAAATAAAAAAATTCGTTATCTTCTCTGATAGCAAATAGGCGTCGATGTTAATCAAAAGCAAAGATACGTACAACATGTGTGTTTTTGAAATCTGTGGTATTTTAAACGATCCTCTCCTTGAGAAATGCCACTTGAACTGGGTACCAGGCTATTGCCTTTTCAGTTTGAATCAAATGGCTGATATGCGCTTGAGGCTCAATTTGATGGTACAGTTATTTCCATCAATTATCCTCCCAGCGATGCTCTCTGTCTAATTCGGAAACACACCATTCAAGAATGGAAGGATGAATCGCTTGATTTCAAGCAAATCGTAATAAATCCTAATTTTAGGTCAACTGCTACGACGCTCTCTTTTAGGAAATTGCCAGCGTGCCAACTTCCAATACTAAGTTGATAAAACCGCGATAGCTTTAGCGACTGCTCACGAACTTGGTAATGAACTACATTTCTGTCCTGTTCTATTACTTGGGCTCCGAAGTGTTTAGCAATGAAATTAAGAAGAAGAAATAAGAAACTAAAGAAGTTTACGAAGGTGAGATGACTGAATTAACACTGATTGAAACTGAAATCCGGTAAGCGGATGTGAAAAAACCGTCCGTAATGCAACTATTGGATTAAAACCAGCAAAAGGAACAAAAGAGCTTAAACTAGATCTGAATAGCAAAAAGGGCACAATTGTAACAACTTGGATGTAGATTTTGCTTAAAAGGGTTTTTACACATAATTGCACAGCGGTCTTCGGCTATGACATCGTCCTTTCAATTAAGGAAGTAGAGACACCTCTTATATTTTGCTGGACATTGAGATAATAGTGAAAAAACGGTTTATATTCCATGATGGGGTCATACACAATGTTCAACAATATTAAGACACTTCCTACACATTGTGTCATGGGTTTCTCGTGGATTACTGCCTTGATGGCTTAACCACACTGTGGCCCAAGCCACGCGGATTATTTAAGCGCAATCTACGCCCCCTGGCGAGTTAGACAATCCCTATAAACTAGGGGCCTAAACAGCGCCAGAGTCCAGATTGTTTATTGCGTCTGGTTCAATAAACCCACTCTGGTCAGTGTTGAGGCCTATCCGCACCTCGATTTGTTCCACTTTGGCATGGAACGTTTGAAAACCACAATCACCACGAGTACTCTCCGCACCCAAGCAGTCAGGGCTCACAAATTGATCAACTTTATGCGTTCAAAACGAGAAAGAAAAATGCGTTTGCTTCCACCATAAGGTTTCCACAAGCGCAGTTGATCAATTACCACCACCATTACCCGCAGGCATCCGTGCATATATAATATAAAAAGTGTGAACATGGGCGGGCGGACCATGCACTCACTAACTACTACCTCTACGTATTTTTACGTAACCAGTTACCAGCTGGTTTTTGGATAGAATTTCCTTGGTAGTAATTAGCTTGAAACTTTTTAAACTTTTATAATAGCCTTAATATCGATACCTCCAATATGGCAATATAATCGTCGTGTTTCTACCGTTTACCTTGGGTGCGCGTTTGCGATGGCGACCTTTGTTCTTGCTCAACAGAAACAGAGGGTCGTCTTATAAAATACGCAATTTCCATTGAAAACGTATATAGGTCACAGCGAAAGAGTTTTTAAAATTATTGCACAAGTCAAGGCAAAAGTGTTGTTCGCGAGAATGACAGTCGCAGACATCAACACCTTTTGTAACATAGCGATGGCCAAAAACTAAAATTAAATTTCCGCTTCCCGCTAACAGCAAATTTTCTTTCTTTTTTTTTATTTTTTTTAAGCTTTATTAAAGCGAAAGTTGAGCGACGTACCGTCGCAGAAAATGAATTAGAGACGAGAGACAGAGTTGACAAAAAAGGAAACGTTAGGTCCGCATTTGTCAACTAACCACCGGGAGTCATTTATCTGCGTACGACAACAAAAAGAGAAAGCTGCTTCTAATTTTTAACTTTTTCTTCGCTTTAAGTTTAAAATTTTGTACTTTTTTCTATATCTGTGTATATATGTAGTGAATGTAATTTTATTTTTTTACTTCTCTAACGAAAGTAGCAGAGGTTGAATGCAATTTGTTCATAAAAAGGTACGTATTTGTATGCTCTTGTGCACTTAGGAAAGCGCACAGACTAATGCAACAATTTAACTGGTTAAGCGTTAGCCTTTGATACTTTTCAAGCTAACACACTGACATCCTCTCTAGCTCTAATAAAAGTTTTGCTTGCAACTAAAATGAGAAGAAAAAAGGGGAAAAAGGGCAGAAACACAAAATACAATAGGAGTGAGACTCGGTTAGCGTAGTCTATTGTAGAATTTCTTTTTATTATTTCGGCGCATTTTTTTTTTAATATTTTTATTCTTGAATTTATATCTGAGGGAATGAATTGTTCTTAAAATTCGTGAGCTTACTATAGTTCACATTTGACTTTGTCCTTTATTCGTTTATTTTTTTTTGCTCTTCTGGTTATCATATGTTCTGAATTTATCTGATATGGATTTAAATTTGGTGGTATAGAGTCTTGCATTTATTAGCAGATACGTCTGCTTGTTCATGCAGATATATTTGTGCGATCGTTTCAATTGTCTATTTAAGCTTGCACAAATTGAAAAATTTTATAGCATTGCATTAAACAATTTAATTTAAGAGTGCCTTACTTCGCAGGATCCGGTTCTAAAAAATTATATTCTAGCATTTCGACCATGAAAGTACTTAATCCTTTAATAATATTATCGCAGGCACCTACGTGGCCCAGTCCATCCAGAATCCACTATTGATATAGAAACTTCTGAACATAAAACAAAGCTAGCAAAAAAGGTCTATTCCTCTTCTATCGTACATATCTATAATTCAATTATTGTACTATTTTGATTATGATTATATTATTGAAATGTTCTGTTATTTCGTTCTTCTATAAATTCTGCTACTCTTCTATCCCTTTATTTTGTTATTTCAAGAAGCACGTCCAAGTTAGCCATTCTTAACCATCTCAAAATTTGCAGATATCACAGCAGCGATCCTTATGTATTTGTATATATTTTTTATGTGTTTACGTATTACGTATGTATGTTATGTATAAACGGGACTTATATTTATTTTTTATTATTATTGTAAACACTATTACCATAGTTTTAAATTAAGTTTATAACAGTGTTGGCCTACAGGGAAGCCAGCCATTCAAAACAATTGGCAATGCGCCTGTCACGGCATCTGAAGGGTGAAAAGAAATTTTTCACCCTTGAGAAATTAATTACCTTTTCATACATGTTTTGCAAATATCAAAAACAATTAACGATTGACTTTCCATGCCTAAATGGGATAAGAAGAAAAGTGGAACCCTAAGAAGTTGAAGGCATTCCAGCTGTTTCGAAATAAGTAAACTAAGAAATTTTACATGGTATCGTGGCGGGCGGTGAAAAATTGATACAGTGTGACATCGAAAAGGAAATTCATTCTATTGATATCGACGCAACCTTTATATCTTCACTCTAAAATGGCCAAATTAGCATTGGTTATTATATAAACGATTTCCCGTAAATGATATGGTGCACCAAAATGGATGAAACGTTGCTTAGATACTCTTACATGAGAAAATGCTCCTAAACGGACTTATGTGATTCACACATATAGCAACAAGTCTACATGCCAAACCCCTAGTTTAAAAAAAAAATTCTACAACTGTGAAAATTCGAAGTTGTTATCATATAAAGGCTTATTTTTTGGAAGAATATGTACTTAGAAAATGGTTCCATTCTATCTAAATTTTCAATATGTGTGCCATTTTTATGCTCAAATCCTATTTTTGCCGATTTTTGTCGAAAGTGTTACATATGGTTAAATTCTTCCAAACCATTCGATTTGCACTAACATTCATCCTTGGGCGAAACTTTGCCCATTGCACGAAATTTTGTCAAAATATCTCAAAGATTGCGGCCAAAATACATAAACAAACATCAGACAGGCAAAAAGACGCCCTTAAAATGCTACATGGCCAATCGATGTAGTAAAAAGTGGATCTTGCCTGTGGTTTTACATCACCACAGTCTCATTTCAACGCTAAAAGTTGTTTGAAACGGCAAGGAAGTAAACAAGTTGTGTTTGTAATAACCTCACATACAGAATGTTAAGTCTACAACGATTTTATTTCTATACCCTAATCTGGCTCCTTTTTATATTGAACTTATCTGACGTTAATTAAATTGTTCTTATTTACCTAGTCAATGCTCTAATCATAATATTAACGTTAGTGAATAAACGCCTAAGTACTTGACTTTATATTCGGCATTTACGAAGGTCTGCCGCAAATTGAATGTTATGAACCTTAAAAACAATTTAAATCTAAATGTCGACTACTGAAAGAATATAAAGCATCGAGCATTCAGAACGATGCTCTTCGATTTGCGAACGGCTATGAAAATTTCCAACCCTTGCGAGGTGTGGCCATCTCTAATCGTTATTACCGTTTATTGAAATGTACATTAATACTTTTGAAGAAGCAAAGGATCGGCCGAAATCTCTTACTAAGCGAAAAACATCCGAATTCATAACAGAAGCAAAAATATGAAAGAGCTCTCTCACTCTTTCACTGTAAGGTGCTATCGAATTTGTCGTAGTTTTCAATTTTCATCCCAAAATCCTTTTCCTATTATTCCCTCGAAATAAAGCACAGTTGGTTAATGCCGAATCTGAGAGCTAGCATATTGGAATTAGAATTAAGAGACACGTTTCCTTTCCCAAATACTATTCAGACTTCAATTTGAAATTCTACAAATTCGTAATATTTATGAACGGTTTTCTTAATGCCTTCTAACTTTTTTTTTCTTAGTTTTGTATTTTAAATTATGCTGATTCTTTGCTTTCACATTAAATAGATAGCTCATCGCAATCATTAAGATTCGATGATTCTTCCTGATCCGATACAACAGCACTGCTAGTGCTGAGCTCTAAATGTCGTTCCCTAACTTGGCTATTACCAGACGATAATGCACTGCCACTCATTGAAAACGATGTTGAAACTGAATGCTCCTGACAATCATCACCTTGTCGCACGGATACAGGACCCCTTTGCTCATGAAAATCCTCGTTACCTGTCTCCGATTGTTGCATTGTCGCGGAGTCGTATTGTTTAGGATCTTTATAAATAGAAAAACTGTTATTATCAAACGTAGGAGAAGTTGTCGAAGGCTGAGCGGGTTGCAAGTCTTCTTGTTGATTCCACCAATCCGGAGTCCAATCCAAAGAGTGATGAACTTGAGCTTGGACAAAAATTCTTTCCCTTACTCCCGAACTGCAACAATAGAAGACGTGTTATATAGCAATGCAAACCATTTCTTCAAAGTAAAATTCTACTTATCGGCGCTTTCACTTCCACTACTTTGTGCACTGTTATCCTTTAGCATTGTAGAGTTAAAAACGCCATCACTACGCTTGGACATAAACTCCGTTTCACCTTCCTGAAAACAATTATTATAAGGAAAATATTCGATAGTTTTTCTTTCATTCTCAATAAGTACAGGCGCAGCATTGTCATCCGTGTCTATATTGTCGACCGATTGTTGCAAAGCACTTAAAATTTCTCTCATTTCTAGCAACTCCATATTCTCTTCATGCAGACCAAGGCCTTTGTAAGAAGTTTGATCACATTTTAAATTTCTAATTTTTCTATAAAATTTCTTTAAAGTAACCTTCGAGAATGGCCGCCAAGTCCTCGTAATCGCTATTATGGCGTGTACTACGTAGCTCCATTCCTCGTATTTAACGCGCTAACCTCTTCATAAATGATTTATCTTATTCATGATATTGTTATTGTTTTTGACATATAACGGAAAATCTCAATGTCTAAATTAATAAAAAAGAAGAAGAACTAGAGCCATAACCCAGCAAACAATATTAATATTATTATTATTATAAATTTAGCCAGAGAATAAATTCTAAGACTAAAGTCTTAAAGCACTAGCATCTAAGGCTTTCGGCTTTATTAAAAACTCTACCGCACTTGAGATCTAAACCCACGGCCATTCAGTTGCTAGCCGAGACTCTTATCTATTCGGCCACTCAGACGGATAGCAAACAATATTACAGATATTTGTAATGAAAAATGAATTAAATGCCGAACAAAAAATTTTAAATAATTTTCTTAGATAAAAAATTACTTAAAAAACTTTCAATCCGTACTAAATAGTTTTGAAAAATTATTGAAAAAGTAAAAAAGTCCCTATTTTAGGAAAACAACCAATCGATAAAGAATATGGTCACCTCGTTAGTTTACGGGGCCGCAAATAACGAATACATAAAAAATCATGATCGCAAATCATACTTGAGGGTTCAAAATTAGAATATCATCATCATTAACAATGGTTTGAGAAGCAAATCTGAAGAATTTGAGACAAATATAAACGAACGACACAGGGTCTAAAACTTAATATTAAAAAATCCTCAAATATATTGCATAAATCAAATTTTCAATCGCAGTATACAAAAGAGATTCAAACAATAAAGTGCAAATATTGCATTAAAACGCAGTGAGTCATCCGGTATTAACTTACTGAACATTCAACAGAAAAGAAGACAACGAAAATTATTTGTATTGAAATAAATCTTCTCTGCTCTTCTTCTTACTTTTTCGTTTGATAAGCCTGATAAGCAAACGGTGTTATTTACAAATATATACACAAATATCTAAACAAATAAGCGAGTAAAGGATTTACGCGTTATTTGAGGTTTGCAGATTTGAATACTTCATTGGCGCCGGGAGAGTTTTCATTCAAGAATATAATTTTATGAGGCCCCCACTTCAAACGGTATTTATTCTTTCCTGGAAAATGATTTCGCAAAAAAAGAGATTTATTTGAATATTTAGCTAAGCGAAAAATCGAAAAAGATATTTTGTAAAATGGTGGCGGACGCATGAACAATAAAAGTGACAGAGTTTACTAGTGTCAACAAATAAACATAAGTTCATTTAGGTTTATTAACCAACAACCTAAACTAATCGTCAACATTATAAAGCCCAGGGAAAGAACTTTATGTTCACACTGAGCCTTCGTTTTTAGAACGCGACGAATCATCTTCTGGAGAAGAGGATGAAGCACATTGCAGCAGATATATAAGAGCCACTCTTGAAATCAGCGAGACTTACGCTTGAGATCGTTGTCTTGGGAGAATTTGAATATTTCCAAACTACCAAGTTATCCGCTCTTTCTTTCAAATTTTCCTTCAATATTACATTTTATATTAAATTTTATCCTTCCTTAAAACACTTTCCGTGTTTACAAAGCCATCCGTAAACACCAATTGGGGGACTCCATTGGTCCAATCCATACCAAATATGGCCGTTGTCATGCTCGCCATAAGCCGCTGGGCATATGTCCAGGACGTAATAGGCAGCTAAGACAGGGAAGACAGGTTTCTAAGCTCATTTTTTCCTTTTGTTGAGCGAAAAAACCCAATATTAATGGGACTCACTCTACACAAGAAGGAAATTAAAAAAAAACCTTTTTAATATCAGCATGTCAACAACAGAAGATGATCAATAGACTATGAGAAGAATGAAGTAAGATCCCTGTTTTGTACACAAAAAATAGTATGAAATATGTCAAAACTTTTAAATGACGTTATTAAGCAAATAGGAGACCTCACCGAAAATTAATCTTTAATAATATGCTGCTTTTTATCCTCGTATCCTTCCTTATATGAAAAAGAAAAATCCAGTATTAACGGCCCTATGTTTTTGAAGTTGGTAAAGTTATTTAATTTTCTTGTCTACTGGAATAATGTTTGGTTTGTCGTTCTTTTTTTTATATTTATTTATAGTATTCCCTAGTAGTACAAAATAGTGAAATAAATTTTTATGTTTGGACAATGGAATATGTTTAACAAGCTTCTACTCTCTCTCATTCTTGCTTTGTGGAAGCGTTTGCGACGTCCAAGAAGTCTGATCAGTATCAAATTCTTAACCCGTTAAACATGTCCTTCGTCACTCTGCCTCTTCAAATTTCGCAAAACTCTTCAAATAATTCGAGTCGTCGACATATCACTTTTATCTTTGCACAAGTTTTACAATAAAGGTACTTAGGATACATAAACTCAGCATGACTACTCAGCATGATAATGAATTCATGCAATTTCATTCAAATATATTTAATTTTATTTAAAAAAAACTTTATTTTAATTATTTTCAATATTTTAGGTAAATCATCAAAGGGTAAAACATTTACAATTGTGACCGTGTATGGAACTGCACATCTTAAATAAGGATTTTTGCAATAATTTTTTAAAAAAAGTGAAACTATGCTTGTGTTGGATTTTTTTTTTTTTTTTGGACAAAATATTAAATGTCAAAATAATGAAAATTCCCACTTAAAACTAAAAAGTAAAAAAAAAAAAAAAAATTTGCGCATATAAATATTGGTGTAAATTATTTTATATATTTTTTTTTTTTAATTAATAAGTTTGTTACTTTAATTATTAGTCGAAGTGGAAAAAAATGAAAATCATAATTAAAAATTTATTATTCAGATAATGTGAAGAAAGTATATTCGTGGAACAATTAATAGCCGATACGAGACCGCGTAGACTTCGTGCGCTCATCACGGGAACTGCGCTCACGTTCAAATTTCTCATGTGATCTTTCGCGCGCATCACGTATATGAGGGGATTTTTCCTGTATAAAAATGTTTGGAGAATTTCCAAATATTCGCATATTCAAATAATCTTACCCTTTGGTGGTATTTGTCACGTTCACTTCGCATTTCATCATCACCATTTTGTACTAAAATGTAAAATAATTCGTCTTTTTTTTTTTTTTAGATATAATTTCGAGTATAATTACTATTTCTGCGCTTAGAAGTAGAAGTAGAAGTTTCCTCCAAACGCTCCCTTTTACGCCCCAATCTGCGCTCTTTGCGCGCGTCTTTCTCCTCCTCTGTCATCTTTTCTTTACGCTCTTTCGTTTTTAGACTTCGTTCCTTCTTCGTCGGCTCACTGTGATCATCCACTAATTGCTGTTGCTGTTGTTGTTGCTTCTGGAATTATATATTTGAAGAGAAGGTTTGGAAGCACAAATGAAATTGGTCTAATTTGTTTGAAAAAAGCGTTAAAACATATAATTTAGATTCCTTAACTAAATTAATCTATTGATGCCTTTCTCTCTCTTACTTAGGCCTTTTTCATTTCTAACTCATTAGCTAGTCGCTCCCTTTCTATTTTTGCCACTTACCGCTCACCATTACAAGTTTAAGCTGTTTTTTGTGACCAACGTTTCAACAACACAAGCAGCACAATCTTGTCTTCTTTTGGCGTATACACAAAGGCAAGCAAGCAAGCACGCACTCACTCTCTTTCTTTCTCTCTCTCTTTCTCTTCACTCTTTGACACTTATTTATTATCACTGATTTCATTTGTGGGCTTTTATGAAGATGATGCAAGGTCCTTTATAATTAAGACTAATCACTACAGTAGATATCTTGGGCTACAGTTTTTTTCAATCAGACATTCTCGACATAGGACAATGAAGACGTTGATGATACAGGCCGCATGATTTCCTCCGTAGTAGTATTAGAACTTTTTTTTGCAACGTGTTATAAGTGATGGTAACTTTAGCAATTGTAGTAGAAATGTTGATTTTCTCTGATGATAACAACACATCTACCAAGTCTTAAAAGACGAGAAGTTGCTTGAAAATCCTTTAGACTTTGATGTTTCAGATGTTCTGCGTTCGGATTGCTGCTACTTTAAGGAAACCATTAATCGATAAAATCTTCCCTTGTGGCAAAGATGTACAAATCTCTGAGCAGAAGGACTTTTTAATGCCATCCGCCGTGGTGTCCTCTCAGTTCTTCTTTTTTATTATTTTCGAGAAAATCCTTAATTTTTGGCCGCATTACGATTCGTTTGGGATTAGTAAAGTTCGTATATCTTTTCGTGCATACAACTCGCATTGGGTTATACTTAAATCTCTTTCCCACAAAGCCGCCTTCAAAACAATTAAAGCCGTGATTAACTGTTGAATTAGTTTTGTTTCCTTTCGTCTTTTACCTTCCAAAGAATTTCGCAAGCAAATTGATTGACTTAGGAAAGCGATGAACGAACGAATGCGAAAGAGGATTAGACTAAGTGTTGCTGAAGATTTTCGACAAATATTTTCAAATGCTGTTGCACCAGTTGTAGCGGGTTTTAAAACAAAATCTCCGATGTAGGTCACACAAAGTTGGCATCCACTCGGCAGATGAAGTTTACGAAATCTTTGATGTTTTATTATTTAGAACCTTATTTCGGTACGGATTGACTTCTTTTGCTGATCGTTCTGATGAATTTTTTGATGTAGTTGTGACTATGAAATTTGGGATTTCTGAATTCCTTTTTGAAGGGTTGTTGATTAGACACGATTGTTAATAGCTTCAGGCTTGGCTTCTCGTGGTCGCTAATATACGTCCTTTGTTTTCCCGGCTTCTTTTATAATAGTGTAATTATGCTCTTCCGATAAGTTGGATATCACAGGTATTATGCAAAGCAGTTTCCTCGCGAAGCAATACGTACTTAATATTAAACTTAATTGATA
Source organism: Glossina fuscipes (assembly GCF_014805625.2). Lineage (NCBI taxonomy): Eukaryota > Metazoa > Arthropoda > Insecta > Diptera > Glossinidae > Glossina > Glossina fuscipes. The sequence continues at coordinate 1,004,949 of NW_023998464.1, read as the reverse complement.
AACCTTACTTTTCAACTATTGTTTTTGTATCTTTACGTAAAAAAGTTAATTGACTAACTAAAATTGTTAAAGGTCATTTCAAGTAACAACGATAATAAAAGATTTTTTGAATAAACCCTATAGACATCGATTACCATTAGCAGTAATACATACTCACCCCTTATTACATAATGATATATATAGGAGGGATATATAATTATTCTAAAATTAATTAAAATTAGATATTAGAAATTGACACTTTATACATTAGTTATTGTTCTTGTTGAAATATTTTGCTACTGGACCAGCCAATGTTTACTTAATCGACAATAAACCCTGAGTTGGAAACAATCAAAACAAACGATTTTCAGACTTGAGCTTGGTGAAAGGTGAAGTTGAGAGACGTTCCACGCACAGCAGAAGAAAAGCCAAACATTTGCTGCTTGTTGTTATGATTATAAAAATTGCTTTCACTGATGTGACACCAGAAGGATAGTTGTGATCTTTTTTATTATTGCTGTTAATGTTGGTGTTGCAGCTGTTTCTCCTATACTCACTCACATACAGAGACAAGGAATCTACGATAGCACCATGATACTAACCTTTGAATTTGAAGACGTTGATGAGGTATCCAGTTTACGACGTTTAGAGTCGACTGTAAAAAGCATTATGCATAAATTAAGGAATTCTAATTTTTTTTTCCTACGCTTTTATCATCGTTTCCTACCTTTATCATATTCTATCATATCCTGACTGCGTCTCTGCTGCTGCAAAGATCCATTACTCTCATTTGATACTGAACTTAAATCACGATCACGATCTCTTACAGTACGTTCATTGCGTTCATAATCACGTTCCCGCTCGCGTTCCCGTTCTCTGTCACCGTATTCATGTTTAACTGCGCCTACATCTAATGCGTCCAGCGGCGTGGGCGACTCATTGCGATAGCGGTCTTCACGACGTTTCTCTCGTTTCGACCGAATTGCAGCTGATCCTTCCACATCTTCATTAATTTGACTACGTAAGTCACGTTCCCTTTCTCTTTCGTTACGTTCACTGCGTTCGCGTTCACGATCACGTATACGCTCTTCCTTCTTGATTCCATGTTCTTTTAAAGAGCGTGTGCTACTTAGACGATCATGATCTCTATCATTAATCGTAGTTAATAAGGATGAGTTGACTGAACTAGCAGTTGTTAACGCGAAGTCATCCTTTATCTCTATAACCGTAATATTGCGATTAGCGGTCGAGTTCTCCCGTTCACGGTCGGAGGAATTGTTAGCATTTAATTTTATGATCTTCGAAGGCCTTTCCGAGCGGTCTTTTTCACGCTTTTCTGAAATATAAAAGTTTGGTTGTCAATTTCTTGTCGTCTAGAGATTATTAAAGCGAATTTTAAACACCTGATTTCATTTCACCGTTATTAACAATGGCTTTGCTGAGGGCTTCATTGCTAGTTATTGTCGCAACACTCGGCGTATTACTGCTCGAGTTAATAAGACTGTTACCAGCCAATAAGCTGATACTGCTACCACTCGACGTCATTGATGAATTTATATTGGCAACTATTGTTGTATTGCCGCCACTGGCTGCGGCATTTCCTGTTTCTACTCGCAAAGGTCGCTCTGAAACTTGATGGAAATCGCTCTCCTTGATCATTTGTGCAGCCTTAGTTTTAAGCTGTCCTATATAACTAGAAGCTATTACAAATAGATCCGGTCTTTTGTTCTTTTCCTCTTCGCGCACCTTCTCCACCTTACGTTCAATGATTTGAGCAAGCTTGGCCAGAACAGGATAATGAGGCAAAATGCGCATTAATATAATGAGGGCGTTACGTATTTGCATGTATTCCTTAGAATCTAAACAGAATACAATTGCCTTGGTGATTTTGTAATGCCATTTGTGACAGACATGTCGGTAGTTCTCATAGCCAACATGATCATTTGCTTCTGAAAACTGATTGCTAACTCGAAACTTGGTAACAAAGCCCGGGTAATTTGCGCACTCTTTATTAAAGGTGGCCTGATCCGAATGCCAACGCATTACGGTTTCCAGCATAGCACATAAAAAGCGACCGTAACGTGTCGCCTCATTCTCCGTACAAGAAGTCACCGAATAAGTTATGTCACAAAAGATCTGAATTAGAAAATGAATATAAAAATATTTGCCACACTTTTCATCGCACAAAAATATCTTACTCGATCGTAGCAAAGCAAAGTTGAAAAGTTAACAGCCTTTAAATTGTGTATAGTGTGTACAAATTTTGCGCAATATAAAGCATCCAGGGCAGTGAAAGTACACCTGAATAGAAAGTAAGGAAATAAAAATTAAAAATTTCCTTTCGAATTCCAATTACACTCACCTGGGAAACAAACATAATTGCAAAAATTGGGTAATGGTCTCATTTTTTGCTGACTTAGCCGAACGTGATAAAAACCAATTATCCTTTTGTTGCTGCAATCGTTGCAAGATTTTATCAACATGTTCCTGCTGCTTCTTACGCTCATCTTGCAGTTTGTCCATTAAGGCCATATAACGTTCTTGCTCTTTTTTGTTCTTGGAGGCATTCTGAAAATGTTTTCATTATTTAAAATTTAATTTTAATTAAAAAAGGCCAATTATTATACCGAGTCCTTGGAATCAGCTGCTTGTTGTGATAACAATTTCAATTTGGATATTTCTCGCTGATAACTATCCGACGGTACTTGCAGGTCGTACATGCTTAAAGACCAGAATGTAACGAAAAAATGTGGCGATATATCTTCCCAAACTTTCAGTCCATGTAAAGGACGAACTGACTCAACAATCGGATTCATTATTAAATTAGTAGCGTCCAAATATTTTTGTAATTTCTGATTGTTATTCAACTTTTTAGCATTTGGATCTGCTTTACGCAACTGATCGTACTTTTGCTGGAGTTAAAAGAAATTTTATTGGAATTGCTACCTTCATGTTTATTGAATAAAATAACTTACATTGATTTGATGTGTAAACATAGGTCTGGCCAGAAAAAATGCTACATCGGCATTAATGTGATAATCTTGTAACATTGTAATAATGGAAGGTAAACGTTCTACATACTCATCAACCGAATAAGTGGATCCAAGGAATGTGCCAAACTGTACTAATGTGTCTTGACATTGATCGTATAGTTTGCCTACCAATTTCAAATGGCTTTGTGCCGTTTCCCGATATATAACACAATGCTTTTGTTGAGCCATTAACAAGCAAATAGTGACAGCCAGATCATTGCTTGCCAAAGCGTCTTTTAAACGTTGTGACGATTTTTTGGTGTTTCGTACCTGACTAAAGTAGCCAGCCTAAAAATGAAAAAACGGCAAACTTTAATATTTAGAATACATTTTCTTAAATTCAAAATGTGCTTCAGAAGCAAAACGAAAATTGAAGATTTTTATGTCGCAGTTTTTTCGACACTGGCGCTTGCGTAAGGCCCCACAACAATGATAATTGTTGTTATAAAGCTGATCATTTTCACTCAAATGCAAGTGTTAAAGTGAAATAATGTTACTTTCCTGGTGATAGACGTATCTTCACAAAGGCACGCAATTTAGTTCTCAAAATTCGAATAACATAAGTTTTATTTCCAAGACTCTTCTTGATTCTTACCTCCCCTCGCAACAATTCACCGCCGCACATGGCATTCAATTGTTCGTTCGTCATTTCCTCGGCCGATTCCACACCTGCCATTTTTTGTACAATTTCTTTAAGTATTAGCAGATCCAAACTAATATAAAGAAGAAATATTTAGACTAATTTTCTTTCTTAAAACAGCGATATATGTATTACCTTTTTTGTGATTTTAGTTGGTTAGCAACATATTGTAACAGACCACTCAGTTCAATGTTATATTTTTTGAAAATGGCACCACAAAACGAAGCCAAACTTTGTAACCACAACGATATGGACGTACCGTCATGTTTGAAACGATCTCTATCAGCCATAGTTAACGCCTCTATCAAGCAATAGCCCAAGCAATCGAAAGACAATAAGGTTAAATATTTCAACGAATCAACAACGGGCCCAATTAAATTGTCATAAATTTGAATTTGTAGCAAAATCTACGAAGGTAAATCAATATAAATCAAATCTTTACAAATGAATGCGTATGAATTTACGTAATCAAACAAGAAGCCGGGGGCACAATGACTTAATTTGCCGATTTGACGGCCCAACGGTTTGACATTCTCTTTGCTGACGCGCTTCATAATGGCTTTAATATGTTTTTGAGCATTTCCACGGCGACGTATTAGCTGAGGATGCAGCAAATAAGTGTCATTCTTCCAGCGGGCGTACAAACCATAACTGAGAGTTACAAAAAAGATTTACATCAAGAAATTTTTGTTTGTAATTTTCTCTCTCACCGGTAATGATAAGGAAAATATTTCAAAACCGTCCAAATTTCTTCAGCCATGGGGCAATTACAATCCAGATATGATAAGGCTGGTAATATGGCGGCATCCATTATGGTCATTACTTCGTTATATAGACTCTCTGCCTCCGTATGGGAAGTTGGCAAATTTTGATTATCAACACCCATCTCAGTGATGATAGCACGCAGAATTCGCAACAATTTATACATTAAAACCGTGTCATAATGTAATGACGGGCCTAAAGCAACACACATGGGCAGCACATACTTTCTTAACTCAACAAATTCTTTTGCTTGTATTCTTTGCACTAGTTTCAAGTCTTCGCATAGACGCCTCTTCTGCAACTTAGCAGTTGGAGAAATCTTAAAGCATTTCACGCGATATATATGCTCAATGGCAATATGTATAAGCTCGGCCAAGGCGCGAGCTATAGGTTCATGAACAGCGACACATTGCTCCGGTAATTTTTTAATAATTTTCAAAGCATTGTCCCAATCTCCAACTTTAAGTAAGCCTTCGCATAAACCAAATTTTTGGTTGACATAGTATTTCTCCTAAGATGACAATTAAGATAATTAAGATAATAACACAAAGTATAAAATAACTAAAAGTTATCAAAGAAAAAATTTTTGTGCTTACACTATTGTATTCTTTCTCAGGTTCTGGTTCAGTGATTTCTTTGTCCTTATTAGTTACAATAACGTTTAGTTTGCGAACAAATTCCTTGGCTTCCAATAAATCTTGCTCCCAATCGCTTATTATATCTTTATCGGTGGGTGTTAACTAAAAAACGCAAGAATGGTTTGCTTCATATACAAAAATAAGGTCATTATAACCCAGATTTACCCATATATAGATGTCATTCAAATCTATTACACCATATTTTAATAACAACGAGCAAACATGAAATAAAGAACGCGGCGTTTTACCCTCAGAAAAATGACGAAATTTGTAGCCCAACACCTCACAAATAATGGAACCATTAGGCATATAGGCTCTTAGCAAGGGGATAAACAATTGCCAACGTTCTGGTCGAGACTCGAAGGACTCTAGAATAATATCCAATACCCGATTGGGATCCAAATTGAAGCAACCTTCAATAAATAAATATCTTAAAAGGCCTTCCATGCATTAACAAAGGATTTGGTAAAGCTTACCGATCAATGATTTTATAATATCCATAATGCTTTCGGAAGTAACATCTTCCTCAAATTCTTGATTCAATTCAGTTACTAATTTAGCATAACCCTCGCTTTCTTCGCGAAATAGATTAAATCGTCGTTGTTTATAACTGGAATAAAGAAAAAGATAAAGGCTAAAAATACGTTCCTGTAGAAATTAAGTAAAAAAGGTACTTACTAGAGTTTGGTTTTGATCTTAATAAACTTCGTGTAGAAAACTTTATTCTTGACTATGCCTACTTCCTGCAACGTATCAATCTCTAAACGTTCTTTAATTAATTTATCTGATATAACTTTATCCAATTCCTTCAGCATCTGGCAAAACATTAAACGTTCCTCTTGTATACCCTCTGTCATTAGCGATGTCTCTGCATCTAAAACATTTACCACATCCAAAATCAAGGAAGGAAAGTCGTCATGCAGGGCCTAAGTAAGAAATGTACGTTCGTATGGGTCTACACTTTTTTAAATGTCTTATGTACACATACCACCACATCTCCTAAGGTATTCAAAACGGTGTCCTTTTTCAATGTGCACCGTAAACCCTGCCATAGAAGATCGTAGATGGCATTAGCAATTCCGAACTTGAATTCATTCTGTTTGCCCATATATGGACAGTCGTTGTCCCGCATTTGTTGCTTTAAGTATTTCAAACTAAAACGAAATTATTTAGAATTAAGCGTTTATGAGATGAGTTGCTGCTCTGTCGACCAGATTTTTTTTTCTTATTTTCTTATAGATAATTTATTTATTTTATTCTAAATAGAGGTATTAAGATATGTATAGAGAGAGTGAGACGCCAACAATACAACAATCCGTACAATTCACTTTTTCCCGATTTCTCGAAATGCTTAAACACCTCACTGCTGAGAGCGCCGCCACTGAAGCCTTTGTTGATAGACTCCATATTTGATCTATATTTGCTTTTGCTTGATGTCACAACCACCGTAGTTCTCCTTTCTGCTGCTTGACTTCCTGTATGATTATGAAGATTGAGACCTGCATGCGTTTCCAATCCCGCACTATTACTAACACCACAGGCACCACTATAATCTACACTCGATGAAACACTATCGTCGCACTTGCCCTTAGCAGACAATTTTCTCAAACGCCTCATCAAAATACGTTTGATGTCCGATTAAAAACTCGCGTGTTTGTTGTTACTATTTTCTTATGCTGGAAAAATTATTTTTTTACTTTCTTTATAAATTTTCAATATATACGAGGTACCCTTCGAAGAAATTTTCTTAAAAATACTAATGCAAAATTTCTTTTCTTTCGTTTCAATGAATTTTCTTCACAAGTTTAAGAATTATCAACAGAGTTGCCAAAGCTATAATTTGCTTCTTAGATAATTGTGGCTTAAAATTATGTAGAAAAACGTACAAAGTTTTGACTTAAGTTACGTTTTCCACCACGTCTTGACTCTTACCGCATAAAATGTTTACTCGCTTACTAGACTAACATAGAAGCTGAATATATTGAAAGCAATGAGTGTGCCTAGACATTGTCAAGCATATCCGGCATTAAAAGCTTCACTTTTTATTAGGCTTTGACTGAATTAGCAAGTTAATAGGTAAACAAGCAAAATATATGTAAAATAAAAACAACGAAAGTTACAAGATGCTTTTGAAAACTTCTTTTTAAATCGTATTATTTAATATTTTCCTTTATATTATACGTTTTGAAGTTTTGATTTATAAAATAAACATATTTTGTCTTGTATATTATACCATTTTTCATTTGTATATTGTATTGTTTCACTAACCACTCAAAATGCTTATTTATTTTTATGTAAGTTGTCTTAATTTCATATTTTATATGTTGCTAGTTTACTTATTAAAGCGATCTTATTATTTTTATTTTTCAAACGATATGGTAAGCTACACAGTCGAGGCTTTTTATATGTACATTATTTCGGCCAGAGGTTTCAGCTATGTTAAATGCCCAACTTAACCGACAAAAGCGATTAAATTCTGTTAAAATGCAAAGCCGTCGGCAAAACAAAGGAAAACTTTGGGATATTTAGTAACTAATGTTTATTTATTTTTTATCCATAAATGTATGTTTTCATATAAAATTTCTTAATTTGTTCAATTTTACAAATTCTACAATTTATTTAGTATCTAATGTTCCTTTATTCTTTTTTATAAATGTATGTTTTCATATAAAATTTCTTAATTTCTTTCATTTTACAATATTATTTATTAATAAATGTATGTTTTCATATAAAATTTCTTAATTTCTTTTATTTTACAAGTTAGCGTGATAATTTTTGCCATCTTCGTCATCCTTTTAACGCAGAATTATTAAACTTATTAAACTGATTTGGATTAGATTTTTAAACGTCAGAAAATATTTGTGGCATTTTCCCTGTTACTTATAACTTTTTAAACTGTTTAATAATTTATTTAATTTTATTAAAGATCACCTTTACTTTACTTTTTTATTCTTGGCATTCATTTATTTCCTCTAAATAAATAATAATAAAAATAATAATAATAATAATTCTCTTCTGGCTGCAATTTTGTAATCGCCAGCTAGGTGATTAATAGAAAATATCTCTTATAGATTACCTTTCCGGAATATGATGCTGCGTAGCTGTTTTATTCCATTTTGATATTTCAGTAGTTCTTAACAGTTAAGGTAAAACATAAACAAAAATTATTAAAAATTAAAACAATAATTCAACTGATGTAAACATAATCAGAGGATTCTAGTTAAATAATGCAAATCATCCATAATGAAAACTTTCAAATAATAGCAATCGCTTGCACTCTAACCAGTACTTAAATTTAAATGTAAAATGCCTTCCAGTTAACTACTAACTGATAAAATAAATGTAAAAAGCAGCTGATACAGCAAATAACATATGAAAAATTAATAAAATGAAATTAGAAAATCATTCACAATACGCAACAACATCGATTACCATAAGTAAAAATTCAATCACAATATCAATTAATGTAATACATATTGGTGTAAAGCAAGTAATTTTAATTCTAGGTAAATGTGTCAGTATATTTTTTTAGTAAACATTCAGTTAAAATTCACATATCCGAAATGGTACCGTGTGTCGGTTTGGTCATCTTTTCCCATTTAAAAAAATTTTTCTTTTTTGAATAAAAACAGAAAGTGTCGCCCTAATACTCAATAAATTTATGACTAGGAGTTAAAATGGGAATCGGTTAAGCATTGTGCCCCATGTCGCTGAACCAACTAATCGCAACATATGCATTCCTGACCGTTAAAAACTGGCTATTACAGCACGTACAATCTAAACCATTTCCTTCTTGAGCCAAAATTTCATCAAAATATTTCAAAAATTCCGTCGTGTAGGTTGAAGAAAGTAAGAGAAACAAACGGACAGACAAGCTTAGATAGATTAGAAAATGATTCTGAATCGATCGGTATAAGAAAATATGATCCCTTAAACCTTCCTGGGTATTACGTACATTCGCATCTATTCGCATATCTATTTACCGTGAGTGGTATCGCATATGTTAACCAAAATCAGCTGTAAACGAAAGTAAAGTTATTATAAGTAATTACCGTCAGAGAATATTTCTATTTAATGGGGGGAAATACATTGTCGCTTATAAAATTTATAGAACCTTTGCTTGCAGCAAAATAAATAAAATCTAACATCAAATCTTATTAATAAGTAAATTAAATTTTTTCTCACTGTTAACGCTGTTCCATTTGAAATACGACCAAGCATTTGCAATTTATAATTTCAGCTTAAGCCGGCTTTATTTGGTAGTGTGGTAGTGGTAAGTGTGTGTATTTATGCATATGAAGACTGAAAATGTCGAATAATCGTTGGGAAATTGTCACTAACCCTAAAAGACAACTCAACTTGCAAAAACGAATCGACGCTCAGGCAACTAAGCGCAAAGAAACTGCTTTGCCCAAACTTGAGGGAATTTGTAAGTTTAAACTAATTGTAAATTCTCATTAACGTTGAGAATACTATTTAGCACTAATTGTAGCGTCCGTTCAGCTGTACAATAAACTAATCAAAAATTATACATATGACAACCAATTCCTTGTTAAAGATGCATCCAACGGATTGAAAAGCGGTAAGAAACAGCGCTATCAAAGCGAGGCCATTCTTGGGCATTCTCGGAAGGGCTTTGGATATAGTAGATTGAAAAGACTTTTAAGCAATCTGAAAATTGAGGAATTGGAAAAACATTTGGAATTTAATAAAAAAACATATCCTGATTCGAAATTAACTTGGTTAAAGGAAGTGCGTAAAAAAGAAATTGTAACTTTCGTATTAATTATGTTGATATAATTTGCAAAATAGTTAGCCACGTTTTTGAACGATCGTATAACCGGTGATTATGTTCCTGATTTCCCCATCAAATTTCCGATGTACCCAGCTAGTTTACTTTCGTTATCATATAGGGAAGCTCTTATCGAATTTTTGGGGTCTGTCGGTGAGACTAACCTTGATTATTTTTATCACTATACTCTTCTCGAAACCATGTGCACGAACATGAGCAACGATATGCCAGTATTAAGTATAAAGGTAAACCGAATTTTTTTCTTCTTTTATGACTTTTATTGCAAAGAATATATATTTATAGTTACTACTTCAGCTGGTGGGTCATAATTGGCCGCACATGTGTACAAGTAATCTGGCTAACACGGTCTTGCTGAGGAACTCGTATCAAAATCAATATGATATCTGCTTGAGCTTATTATGGGCAGTTAGCCAGTGCGGTTATGTGGACCTTAGCGAAGGCATCAGAAGTAAGTGTGTGTGCATCCAAAATCAATCAAAATTTTTAAAATGATTTCTTACAATAGTTTTTCAAAACGTTATGCTACCAATACTGGAAATGGATAAACATAGCTATTACATTTTGGCCTATATGGAGAACATATTAAAGCTAGACGCTGGGCAAGGGTGAGTAATTTTATATTATGTTGTTCTTTATAAACACTTAACCTTCGTATTTTATAACTTAGCTTATCTTTAAGCCGTCACGAATTCTTCACCACCTTAAATGCTTTCGTATCTCTTCTCAAGCTGGATACGGTTCACTCATGTAAATTAAATCATATTGCATCAACATTTTTGGTAAGTGTATCTTCGCAATCTTCCATAAAATATCTCTCATTAAAACTGTAAATTATCTAATTTAAGTATAAATTTATTACAAACTCCACCGAGCTCTCGAATATATTCCTACAACTAATTTGCGACCTTGGGAATGATGGTGATGATGATAATAATGATCTTGTATTGTACGGTTGTCGGCTTTGCTTGCAACTCAGTAGTGACGAGTGTCTTAAAGTATGGAAAATGAATTTAAAGAAACAAGTGTCTGCTACAAAGCTGTTATTGAAAAATTTAAGTAAGACAAACAATAAGCAAAATCAAAATAATTCCGATTGTGCGCGGTTAAGCGAACGCCGCAGCCTTAGAAAAAAGTAATGCGCTTAATCGTATTTGAAATTCTTTATACATATTTATACATATTGTACCATGCCATTTATTGATTGCTATTGATTTTTAATTGCGGAAATTCTGACTCTTTTCAGATGTCGCTTGCTCTAGTGTTACATTACCGATGCATTCTCTATTCGAAATTGAAGCTATTTCCCTGACTTTACCTGGTTATGAGCAAGACGAATTATTACCAATTATTAAGGTAAGCATTATTCATAGTATTGCAAATCAAAAATTGATCACTCGTAAGGAATTCAATTGCATATGGGTTAAGACGAAGTGAAAAAAAGGAAACCTAATTCTTTCGTCTCGCCACGAGTCTTAACATGTCGATCATGGTCTCTAATAAAGTGAAAATAACGTTCCATAACGATCTTTTGTTATTTTTAAAATAAAGAAAAAGTCCGCATATAATGGTTTAACTAAATATTGCTCTTTGAAGAAAAAATGTGGGTTACACTCAGCATTGGTTGGGCGAATATTACGTAACACTCCTCTATCGAAGAGAACAATTTATTGGCGGCTTACTGATTTTACACGAAGTCTTACAGGTTCCGGTGAATGTGAATGCGATGGATACCATAAAGGGAGTTAGTTACATTAGAAGCGCATCAAAAAAATTCTCAAATTATTCTCGGTAACGAAAACATGAGGTTGCAAGCGATAGCTGACATTCCAAAGATAGTGTATTCACTATTTTCCATGAAACTTTTGACATAAAGCCATGTGAGGACACCGGTGGAAATATTTCGGATAAAAAATATCCCTTGTTAATCTTGAATTTTTGTTGCAAAATTGAATTTTTTTTTGTATTCTCACTTTTGTTTTAAAGTAACTTTATTTTTTTCCAATTTTCTTCTAAATTAAAAACTATTCACAAACTCGCACTCATTAATTCCTAAGAAGGTTCGTTGACTTATCACGAAAGAATCGTTAGCAGTTTTTTTTGAATTTAATCACAAAGTGCCACAAATTGAAGAAGAAAGTATTTATTTGAAATCATATGTTGCACATATTCGGTCAATCCAGTCGTTTTTTTTTTTAAAAAGTCCTTCTCAACCCGATAATTTTCTTTTAAACAGCCTCCAAAATCCATTAAAGCAAAGAAATTCACAAAAAGAAGAAGAAGAATAAAAGTAAACTAGCAAAAAAAACTCAGTCTCAATCAAATTTTATTCTATTTTATTAATATATGCAATTTTTTTTACATATCTTTTAAATAAATTTTAGTTGTATTTATCGGAGATATCATGTGAAACCCAGAAAATTGTGATTTAATTGCAGCATCATTTGGGAAGCGAAGCAAGACTACATATAGTTTTCCTTGCGGGAAGAAGGAAAACGGAAAAAATTTTCAAAAGTTTGCCTTCGTTAATAGGAAACATTGTCTTTTCGACGCTAGCTTTCACATTGAAAATATGCTTCAGATTCTCCATAGCCGCGGGGCATGCTTTACGATCGATTGAAATGTCACTAGCTTTTGCTGCTAAAAGACGGCTACAGATAAATCTCATACCAAATGTTAGTTCTGCCATAAAATGTTCCAGTACTTCTTCTAGTATCAACTTGGAAACTGATAGTAAATTAAGTCGATCAGCATCCGGACTGACGTAACAGCAAAGTATTTAACGTAACTAGTGGCTGTAGAAAAATCATTTAAACTTGCGGTTAACGGCGTCGCCGGTATTTGTGATCAAGGCATATTCCTAAAGACTAAGGAAAATTAAAGTTGATTAGTTTTTGAATTTAAGAGCTTAGACTTCTTTAAGTAAACTTATGAAACCGAAGATCGAATCTATTTTCATTCTGATGTTTCGTATTGTAATTCGCAAATATTCGTGGTACGTTTTGAGAGTGTATATTTATAAAAAAAAGCATCAAATGATGAATTAGTTTCATCTATTAGTTTATGAATGTCCGCAGTTGCCTTAAAAATTGTATGATTTGTGAAACATTTTGCAGCTTCCTACTTTCTCTTTTGCGATTTCTCAAAAGACGCTGTGGATATTTTCGAGTGACCAAAAAAGAATTTTTCAACAAGTAATTCTAAGGCAAGAAGAGTAGTAATAGCGAGCTAAAGAAATAGCAAGATTAGCATTAGAATGCTTTTATAAGTCCGTAATTATACATTCTGAGCATCCTAACGTAAGTTTAAAATTGATTATTATTGTATTAGTTCTTTTTTATAAATGGCTTACAAAATTAGATCAGTTTTATGTATATATATGTAAACACGCATATCATCTCATAAAAAAACACATTCTCAAAAAAAATTTTTTTTAAATACATGTAGTACGCTTAATATTCTTTGCTGAAGGGGTTGCACTTCTTTGTACATACCAATGAAAATAAATTTTGAATGTGATTTAGATATATTTTTCAATAATCGTACGAAAGGCATTCTCAATAAATTTCTGCGAAACTTGTTAAGCATGAAGTTAAAAATATGCGAATAAGCTTCATATAAAGCATGCAACCTTGTGTTAAGTTTAAACAAGTCTGATTTATTTAAAATTTTTGCAAAACGAATTGAAAGCGCTAAAATGATATTACTTAAGAAAACAACTTCGAAGGTAGTTTTTAGTACTCTGCTATAATTCGCTCGTCATAAAGTTTTTTTACTGTTCACGTTGGAAGTGCGGCAAAACATTTGTTCGGTCGAAAAACCTTAATTCAACCAAGTATAAAGTTTTTTGTTAACTAAAAAGTAAGAAAATGAGTACTGTGTAAATTTCCAAAAAAAAAAAAAGAAAAAACGATGATAAGCAATTGTGCAACGTGTTTAAAAAATTTGTTATATGAGTTTTCCAGTTGAAGTGAACTCTGCAAAAGTAGTAGAAATTGAGCGCAGAAGAAATATTAGAAAACGTAATATTAAATATTGTTTATATATGAAGCTGAGGACATCTTATTTCCAATTTAGCGAATCAATATCAAAGTTGCATTGTTTTATACTAGAACTTTATGTATTACCTCAGAAGGGTTTGACATGTATATCTATTCTTATTTTCCTTTACTATCTCCCTTTTGATTTGTTTTTACCAGAGTCACCTTTCGCTCAGGTATACATTTAGCATTCCTGATAAACCATTAAAGTAAAACGTGTGTAACAAATAATTATGACATTAATAGACTCAATGACTGATAGCATGCATGCATTAATATATTCTAGCAAAATTAATATAAAAAAACCAACAACTTTTAATATATAAGCAAATTTGATAAACCAAGATGTCCATATTTGGTAAAGGTAGGGTCGTTATCCTTTGACAGAGAAAGGAAGCAACCAGAAATTTGAATATTTCAAAGGATAATTCAATATTAAGGCAACATTCTTAAAGTGATTCTCCGTTGAGCTTCATTAACCTATCTTCGAAGGTTATGGAGGAACTTTGAAAGTACTTTTGTGTACGTATACAAAATAATCGGTCAAATGTGTTAATTCGCACAAATTTTAAATGTTATCATTGTATTGTGTCTAAAAGCTAGCCAGAGGAGCTTAACTTGAAATAAATTCAATTTTGCCCAGATAACACAAATGGTTTCTTTAAAGCGTCGCTTTCTTAGAGAATGCTTCATTTTATACATACATTTGTGTGTATATGGATACATACGACATCTTTCATTTGATGCATTGAAAATGCTTTGCTTATTGTTTTCTCTACTATCTGTCGCTCGCTTTCTTTCTTCTTAATTAATTTAAAATTAAATCATTAAAATTTTATTATCTTCTGTTGCGCTATTACCGCCAAAATATCTCTCAACTGTGACTATTTCTGCACAAGTGTAATTATTGCATATACATGAATGCTACCGCGGTATTGTTACCAACGTATAATTCAACTTAAGACACTTTGCATCTTCTGAATTTACTCTGTGATCATAGGTTTTCAGTCAACCAATTATTTTTATTATCTCAATTCTTATTATCCTCTCACTCGATGGTACATGCGCGAGGGCACACACAGTGTCTGTTGATTTATATTTCAAGAAAAGAAATTATTTGCTGCTGCTCTATGTTCGAGCATTATTTTGATAATGTCTAGCGATTAATTCGTTAGATAAGAAGATTTCGCCATATAAGAAGATTTGTAAGATGACCTGCCATTCATTGTGAGACAGGGTATGCTTAAGAGATGCTTTTCATTAAGGGGCGTATTTAAGTCACCTAATCATTTTTGGTCAAAAATGATAGCATTCCTACTTTGACGCTTATGTTAGTTTGTTTTGTAAGCAAGCCTTGCATTCATGAAGAGGTGTTTAGTAAAAACCTAGTGATAGCGAACTTGTTTGACTGAGATGTATATTTACGAGAGACTTCGTGACTTTTTTTCAGGTTCTACTTTTTAAAGGGCCATAAATATGACATGGTTTACCCGAGTCGATTTAGAAGACAGCAAAATCGTGATAAAGTTTAATGGTTTTTGCTTTGCGAGGCCCATTTGAGTTTTCAAAGCATTTATATTTTATCTCTGCCTCTACCTTGGTTCGCAGTATGTTATGAACGGTAAACCCAGATCGCTTAAGTATGATGAGATACATTTCAGAATACAACTAAAATTTAAATATGAACAAGAATTGAAAATTCCGGAGGCTAATATATATCAATATATATATATATATATATATATTATAAGAACGAAAGGTATATTTTACATAAGAGGCTGCAAGTAGCCGCAACATTCACTTTTAAGTTTTCGAAGGGGGGATTTTTAAGAATTTAAATGCTTTATTTCCTCCTTTTTTGCCATATTTTATAGGGCTTAAATTGTGGATAGAAAAAATAAAATGACCGTAACGAACTTTAGTGACCGTGTACAAAACGATGTAATTTCGAGATTGTTTCGATTATATATCTTCTTTGAATTTACTGTTAAGTCTGCAAGAGTGCCAAAGTTATTTCACTTCTTTCATTTCTTTTTCCTATCTTCTTCAGTTTTGAATAAATAATTGTTCAGTTTCGAATCGTTCATTTAGATTTTCGCTTTTGCTTGTTGCTGTCAGAATCCACAAGGAACTTTAGTTTCTTTTCAGAATCTAACGGTGCATTACGTCTGTTGAAAACTTCGCATCGAAAGTTTGAAACGTACTTATTTGTTGGACAATGCCTGAGCTCTTAATATGTTAAATACTTATCGAGGAAGCAGATCAAGCTGTTGGTTTCATCTACACTTTTAATTTTATTATATATGTACGTAGATAGGGATAGTAGATGTTTCGGATCTAAATATCATTTTTTTTTCTGTGGTTTGTTGAGATTATGTGGCTTATATGACCATGCGAAAAATTCTGGAAAAATTTTAAAGTAAAAAATCATCTTTTATGGCCATTTTCACCTATGGTGACAGTTCTGTAAATATCCTATCAAAAACATTAAAGTGTACGTTATGTTCGGCTAAAGTTGATGATTTTCACTACCATTTTTTTATTGTTATTATTTGTGCTCTCTGTAAAAGATTGTTTTCAGGCTTTTCCGAAAATCGCTTCTAAGAGTCGAATGTAAACAAAAATTCTCCTCGTAGACAAGTATGTTGTTATTTTATGTGCACACGTGCTTTTATCTCCATTTCATGCCGGCCGGCATTCGTTTCTTAATAGTGCTTTTCACACAGAGACATGCTGCTACATCAAAATTTTTAAATCTTTTAGAAAGTTGACACTTAAATGCAATACATGTTCGTTTACTTTGTTGTCTGTTTAGACATTATAAACACATTATGTTGTATATATTTTGAAATGCGCGAGTGAAAGAAGGAATCAGCTGATTGCGGCGTGCTTTGCTTCGTTAAACTTAGAATCAAAAAAATCAATATAATTTCATTCGTATGTTCTAAAGGTGAAAAATTTGTTATAATTTACCTGGCTCTCCTTGCAAAGAGAGTTATCTATGACAGAAGCCTAATAAGTACAATTAATTGTTTATGGTTAGAGAAAAAGTACATATTGTTTTTTAAAACATTGTTACAAATTTTATTTATTTGCTATTTTAATAAACTTGTTACGAAGAGTGGTTTCCAAACATTTAATAAATCGATTTTAAGGTCTACTTTCTACGACTCAGCCTAGGACTTTACATATAATCGTTGTTTAGCACTATTTTCCCATTCATTATTAAAGTGAGGAAATTTAGAAAAAGGAATATTTCTTCAAGTTTCCGAAAAAACAGCAGATGTAATTAGAAAGGTTCTTCGAACGTCGATCGAGATAGACGGCAAGAAAGCAGGAGGCTTATGAACGAAGACTTTCAATCACGTATGAGAAATTTAATTTTCACTTTCGTATTCAGCAAAAACTGTGAAGTAATCACATGAAAAACGTAGCTTTGGTTGTTTTATTCAGCTACTTGGTAAAAAGGAGTGAAAATAAAAGCGAAAGCCAACTTTCAGCTTCGTGTTTACCCCCAGCTGGTTAGCTAACTATACATTACGTAACTACGCGTCCAGAACTGTGCTTTATGTGCATCGGACATTTTGTTTTGACATTCTCTTCTTATTGCAACAACATTTTTATCATTAATTGTTTTGCTTGCTTCAATAGAGAAATTTTAAATTAATTTAAAAGTAAAATGAAAGAAGTTAGTTCAGTTGTCGAGACTAACTAATATTTATTTTAGTATTAACATGAGATGAGGTGCAAAAGTTTTAGTAATTGCTTGCAATGCTCGACCTGACCCGTTTTTTTAATTTCCAAAATAAGTTTAAAGACGACCTTTGGCAACCCTGGTTGTACATTTGTGGTATCATCGTTAAAACTAAGTTTATTTCATAATTAATATTTTGATGTTTATCTTTTGATATAGTTCGTCGTCATTGTTGTTCTCTTACTTTTTTTTTTAATAATTAAAAACAAAATTATTTTGTTGAAAATTAAAAATAAATTTAAATTATAAAAATTATAAAGAATGGCACAAAATTCCAAGAGCAATAAAAATAAACAATATAAACAACAGCAATCTAGCAAAAAGGTAAGATGTTAATAATAAATATGGTTTCAGTCAATTTACTTGGGGGATTTAATAATGAAATAAGTTTTAACTTGTATGTTTCAGAGTTTGCAGGAGAAAACCTCAAATCCAAAAAAGGGAAAGCAAAGCATGCATCAAAAGAAAAAGAGCGGAGGTTGCCGTAAATGGGCATTGGGTAGCTTAATATTAATTATCACAATTATCGGTGTTTTACTTTACGATACTGAGGTAAACGGTAAGGGTGTTTTTGCCAAATCATCTGTGGGCAAAGTACTGGAAAATGCCGGCGTATTGCCATCTGTGGAGAAAGCTTGGTATACTACAATGAGTGCTGCAGCTCGGGCTTATAAGTGGACTGAAAGCAAAACTATTCCTTATTCTAAACCATTTTTAAAAATGTCTTGTGATTTATTCAAAATGTTACGCAATGCCTTCTGCAATATCTTCAGCATGCTCAAGAATATAATGAATGCTAGACTGCCACAGGCTGCGGAGTTTGTAAGTAAATTTTCCTTTTTTCTCGTGCTTTTGCATTAAAAAAGAGTTAAATTTTTTCTTCTAATAAATACACAGTTGGATCAGTACGTACCCGGTTTGTCTAAAAAGATTGAAAATACTGCAGAATCTGTAAAACGGTTTTCGTTTGAATTTTATGCTAAAGTGGGAGAATTCTTCATGACTCAAGTTTTAATGTAAGCTTTTAATTCTTTTTCATTATTTTTATACATAGTAAAATCATTTCTAATCTTTGTATTGTAGTGGTCGTCTTTCGCCACAAAATTTGAGTAAAACTTTAAATCACACGCAAAATCTAGCTTTGGAATACTATCAAACATTCCATAAAAAGGTAGATGCTTACGCTAAACTGAAATGATTTGCTGGATTACAACAAAACAATCAAAACATCACAGCAATAACATATGCGTTAGAAAAACAACAACCGATACAGCATTTGTAAAAAAAAAAAAAAGTAAAGTGAAGAAAGTAGGTAAGGAGTTTAAAAACCCTTAAATAACAGCAAACTACAAATCAAACATATATCACGAGCAGAGTTTAAATGTTGTAAAAAAAAGAAAAACTATGTAATTCTAGCTGTAAAGAAGAAAAAATGCACCAACTAATGACATTAGTATGCTAGATATTTAGCATATCCGGGATGCGGTAAACATAAAAAGAGGCGCCAGTCGAGACTCTTCTTTTTTGATTTATACCAAGCATTCCTTTAATAAAAATTTTATATATATGTAATGTGAATATTAAGGCAAACAAGATGAAAAGTAAACAATTGTAATAGTCAAGTCGTAGAATTTTGTTGATTGATTTTAAACACACATGGAAAAAAGAAAACTATAAAACTATTTCTCAATACCTTTTAAGTATAAAATGATAAGTTTCAAAGATGGTAATATTATAAATATAAAGCAAAAACACGAAGAATATGTTGTTTGCGGCGGTTTTTTACTGCGATATCCATTTTCTTACTTTTTGATTTAAAATAATTGTGTTTTGTTAAATACGTAAATAATGTTAATTTATTTGATAATTTACACAGAGTAACAAAACAAAGACTTTTGTACATTTATCTTTTAGTGTTGCTGTCGCCTAACATCACCGAAATGATAGATTTTAAATTCCATTTTAAATAGCTTCTCAAACATATTTTACTCAAACTTTATTTTGCTATATATTTATATTCTATGCTTACTCTTCTACAGTACATTCGATGTGACCTTTTTTCACAGAACCACTCATAAAAGAGAGTCCAGTTGGTATTTTAAGCAATTTTTTGAATTTCTGTCATTTTGCTTTTTCGTTGTAATATTGAAAGTTTTTTTCTTTAAATAAAATTTGTATGAAAAATAAATTTTAAATAGTTATTATCAAATTGTGGAATAACCTCAAACGTTTATTTACTTGACAACTTAATAATGCGGATCTTGTTCAACAGGTAGGATAAAGTATCTCTTGATTGGAAGTTCCAGCTATTTGTCCTGCTAGAGTAAAGCATGGCCGTGGAGTAGAATTTTTTTTCTTATTTGACTTAGAAGAATAGCTCTTCTCAAAATTATTGCACGCTAAGGAGCCACGAAATGTGGATCATCTTTAGAAATTTCATAAACAGGAATCATTGACTTCTATTGATGCGAACTGAGAACTTTTAACATTGATTGACTTAGAAGAACAGCTCTCCTCAAAATTATTGCATAGGCCATGAAATGTAGGTCATTTACTCAACGACGCACTCTAATTTTTACGTGCCAAAATGGACAAATTCGGCCATGCCCACATAAAGTTACAAGTGATTAGATGTTATTTTTTCACTTTTTCGAGGTTTTAGTCTTATTTGTCATAAGTCAAATAAGATAGAATGTTTAAAACTATTTTGTACATTCCTTACATTCCTTAAATGAAGATGTACTATCTGCCTAAAAATGGATTAATTCTAAAATGAATATTTTAGACACCGCGACCTATTGGATTAATTTTTTCTTAATAATATCAGCGATAAGGGTATTAAATTAAAACACTTGGAGAGTAGAATGCGAAAAGTATAGTAGTAGGTACTCGAGATTCGGCAACGAAATGTATTGTACCATCCTTCAACCTGAAGCCTAGTTTCAATATTTAGCGGACCGGACCAGCGGAAATGAACTGGAGTTGCAAATGCACATCTCAGACATCTTTTAACGAAGGATATATTGCTAAACTCCAATAGCGATTAACAAAAGGACGAGTTGTTAAGAGCAACCACATTCTACCACTCGCATATCGCTCCATGTTGACATTTTTAATTTTTCACTGTCTTTGTCACCCAGAGGGACGCGGAGCCTTGCGATGATCTTGCTTCCGTATCAAACTTTGTAGCATTGGATGATTTCAGCATCCGTCGAGTACAACTGTCTTACTTGTTTCCTTTCGAAGTTTTAACTAGATTGATGATCCAAAGTGTATAAGTATCGTGGATTGGGTGAAAGTAGGATGATCTCTAGCAACCAACACTCTATCGGCTCTTTTTTTCAAGGTAGATTAAATGGTCAAATGATTCAGCAGCTTTAATAAGGTCAAATATTTTATTGATATTAGGTTGTCGATGTATTTTCAAAATGTTCATATATCTGACTTCAGTTGGTTTTGGTATATATTATTGTTATGTAATTATAATAGATCTACCGTAAAGTTCTGTCCGTTTTTAGAATAAAATAAAAGCCTAATTTCCGAATATGGCTCAAAATGATTTCTTGATGGATAGAAAGAATTTTGCTCTAACATGATCCTGAAAGAATTGGTTTATATTTCTATTAAAATAATTAAATTTTTTTTTTAAATTGGTAAAAAAAACAATGGCCACACAAGTTGAATCTATGGAGTTGAATCGGGCTGGACTTCTCCAGTTCTCCAGTGTTTTCTTCTAATGAGCTAGCGGTTCCCAGCCGCAACGCGATTTCTGTATCGCACGTTATTTCTACAACGACGCCAGAAATGATTAAGGAGTATGTGAAGCGGGGTATGCCGGGGGTGGATATGTCTCGTAGAAGTTTCTTTTTCCATCCTATATATAAATTTAAACTTAAAAATTATTTGCGACTATTTATAAACATTCACATAATTCCCATGTTAAGTTGCTTTTATAATTCGTCATGCTTCTCTCTTTCATTTGATTTTCTCCTTTCGAACTCTACCACCACGAATATGGTTGCCGATTAAAGACGGTCAGTCAGTACGAATGTATTCCGTAAACCAAAACCAAAATGCATCAAATGAACTTGCGGATACTTGTTGGAATTCATTGTAACCGGACAAAACGGACAAAACCTTTCGTAGGACCTACTACATAGAAATGCGACTATAAGAAATACTCGTAAAGAGCATTAAACTTCAATTGACATAGAAGCATAACACAACGTCTACATCTTATATAGACGCATGTACCAGTGAGAAGTGGACTTTTGTTTCGGTTTCCAGTTAAACAAAATAATTTTACTGTTTCACAAATTTTTGTGTTTATTTTTTATTTTTATAATTAAACTTAATTTAAAATTGTTTAACGCTTTACATGTAGTTTGAAAATTATATAAAAAGTGTTTTTTTCTATGTAAAGCAAGTGTGTAAATTTAAATTTATATTGCAACAAAGTCAGATAATTAAGAAAGAAAAATAAATTGTTTACATTGGAATATTTTTGCAAGAAATGTATCTGAAACGAAGCTTGGAATGGAGGAGGGGAGGGGGGGAAGAGAGTAAAAAAAAATAAGCATTGACAAATTATGGTAAAAAATAAAGTCAAGCAAAGGAAGAGAACCAGTAGTATTTAAAAAACTAATGAATCTTCAATGACTTATAAATTATACACACACAAAAACAAGGAAGCTTTTAAAGTAATTTATAATTAAACACATGCATCCCTATTGCAGTTATGCTATAATAAATGGAATTAAATCGAATATTCAATTCCCTTTGCACTCCAAATACATGGGCCATTGTTGCTGTAATAAGGTAACGCTACTTTTTTTTTCATTTCGCAATTGTTATTAAAATTGTTGTTTGAAAATTTTTGCGAAATATATCAGATTAGATAAGCTTCCCTATGCATCTGCCCATTGAAATTCCTTGATGAGCTTCATTTAGGACATGTTTTCAAATGGAACTCGCTTTAATACAGAACTCAGTTGTGTCTTTTCCAATATAGAGAACTTATACCCTGAACATTGTTTAAAAAGCCATTCTCTCTCATTGCGTGTGAAGGAGTTTTGTGTCTCTTTAATAGATAACATTTGATGAAGATTTAAAAGCCTAGCATTGGTTGTGAGATGGACAACTCTATTAAAGCTAGATCGAAGGTTTGTTTGTTAAAGTCAATCTTAGATCACTGTTTAAAGTGGATTGGGCCACTGTTACAGTCTTGAAAAAAAGAGGCGTTTTGGCAATTTTGTCTGGAGGGTGGAAAAGGGAATAAAATAATAATAATTGTGCAGGTACAACTCTAGAGGTTATTAAGCGTATGTAGAAAAAAAATTATCTTCGAAACATATTTTAAAATAGCAACGTCGGGATCATCCTCGTTAGGTATTATCAATGTAATGGGCTCTCTGCGCCCTGGTCTACGTTGGTTTGAATTTGACTTAGAACAAAAATTATTTAATCAACATGCTTATGGCTGGATTTTTCCCACGCAAGCATTGCGAGATCAGTTACCAAATATATGAAGACAATGCGCCTTAAAGGTGAATTTGACTGATGGTGAGAAAGTGAAATTGAAACAAACGAAAATTGAGGGATTCATCCTTGTGCCGTTTTTGGAAGCCGTGTTTCGAGTAAAACGCATTTGCAGTATTAAGAGCCATATAATTATGTTAAAAAACTGAAGTCTCTTTCATGGCTTCTATTGTCATTCTAAGCCATTTAAGGGATCATTGGTGTCAATCCAAAAAACATTGATTTCTTGCAAAATTTACAGTGGCCCACCTACCCTATTAACAGTCCTAATTAGGAATGTTTTCAATTCCTCTCTGAGCCAAGTAAGGGATTATTAATTAGTAGACTTTCATGTATCGATTGTATGGTTATTATCGTATTCTCTCAATTCCTTTTGATAATTAAAAAAGCACTGTGATGTATAAATGCTTGCATTGTTATTCCTTTATGCGCAATGATGATGGGTTTTATTACAATCCTCGCAATGATGAAATTCATTTTAATTTTCAAGCACAGTTTTCAGCTAGACTGCTAGAGTACCAGCTTTCAAACAATTAGAGATGTTCTAGAAGCTTCCGGCATATCAATCATACCAATTACACACGTGTTGTCACATATCCCAAACTGTCTTCGCTAGTTCTAAGAACGTTTGTAAAACTTATCAATACTAGCTCTGTAGCGTACTCTTGGAATAGGTGCATAACTCTTATTATCTTGTATATAATTGCTTTAGATTTTTTATGCGTAGGTTTCTTAGTCTTCTGCCAAATGACCGGAAGGATCATCAAAAGCAATACGCCTTAATTTCTTAATTTTCTCATAAGCATCCTGATCTTGCGCATTTATTTTCATACGCATGTACAGGTTTGCTGAAAAGCTTAAGGGACGCCTCTTACTTAGGCTATTACTATTAAAATCGGTTCTTCGATTCTCGAACTCTGTTCTTCAATTCTTTTCAGGCTTGCACAAATATACTAAGAAATTCCAATATAGTGTTATATATATATATATGTATATATGTACTGTAACTGTATCGCGGATATTACATCACTAAATTTTATTACAAAAAATCTTAATAAATATCCCTATGTACTATGTATGTAGTGGTTGCAATGCGATTATTAAAAATGTAATCAAATAATTTTTTTAGTTTTTATGCGTTTTTTTCTTTATGCCTATATGAGTTTCTTTCCTTTTAGATGTGTGTATGTAAATTACCGTATTACAATAATATCATATACATGTATAGATTTATAAGTGCATGTATGTAAATGTGTTTTTCCCGTTTCTAAATCTATAATATTATTTTTCTTTTTATCTTTCATTAGAAATTTATCTTTTGAAGAGAAATTCTTTCATATGATTATGTATGTGGTTGCCTTGTTTTTTCTCTTTCATTCAATGATTTTTATTTGCGTGAGAATAAAAAAGCATAACTAAATAATACATATCTTAAGCGTGAATTTAATAATTTTTGATTTTTGCTTTCAATTTTTATATTATAAATTATATATTAATTATACGCGTAGGTAATCAATCACACAAATTGAAACTAAACACTGACACTAAAGCTTAATTACTTATATCGAAAAAAAAAAAAAAATAAAAAAGGAATAAAATAAAAACACAATCGCTATCATCCGCTTAAAATCTGCATTGCTTTTCACGTCCTCTTGATTGAGTTTATTGTTTATTGAAAAATTGCAGCACGTTGCTGAAACAATAAACGTCGATTAGCTTTCTCCTCCTCTTGGCGGCGGCGTTCTTCTTGTTCTTGTCTGATTTCGTCATGGAATTTATTTGTGCGCAGCTGTTGTTCAATTTTAGCCTCAAAGAAATTTTTCGCACCACTTACGCCCACTTCTTCAACATTGATTTCGGTGAGACGTGCTAATTGCTTGAGCCCGGACTCGTTTTCCAATTCGCCTGCTTGCGCTTTACGATAGATGAGAAGGAATTCACGAAATGAAATTTTACCGTCATTATCTTCGTCGACTTCTTGAATCATCTGCTTTAGGCCCAAATGCGTTTGTGGAGCGCCGAGCTTCTCCATCATATATTTAAGTTCTGTTAAATCCAAATAGCCATCACGACCGATATCGTACCTGGAATAAAAAAAATTCAACATCATTTTTAAAGTTTTCTTCTTTAAAAATTCGTGTAAAAAAAAATGTTGAGAAAATTCAAAATTCGATAAACCTTTTTTTTAATATTGCTTTTAATGTAAACTTTCGTATCAGCAGTGAACAGCCTGACAACTCAATGATTGGCTTTATTTGCCAATAATTAACAGTATTCAGGAATAAAACACTAAAGTTTTGCAGCTTTGTAAGTGAAAGAGTAGCTCTATTTTCATACCCTACACCGCATGTACAGTACAAGATGTGTATGCGGACGTAGGCAACAACCACTTGGGATAGACTCACCTTTTATTATACCGATCGATTCAGAGTCACTTTCTGAATCGATTTAAGCTTGTCTGTCCATCTGTCCGTCTTATTCTCTGTTGTTCAACCTACCGGCCGCGACTTTTGGGATGTCTTGGTGAAATTTGGTACATTCACGTTTTTTGGCTCTAGAACGAACTCTATTGAAAATAGTTCGGAACGGATCACTTTTTCGATCATTTCCCTTACTATAAACTTATTTTGAAAGGCCGTTATAAGAATAATTGTAAGGTGATGTACATGGCCGATTATAACGTATTACGTTTAACGTGTTGTATCCAACCCAGATCTCGCTGAGTGTGCAAATTAAGCGCGTGTGGGGTTTGTAAGAGAAAGACTAGTTCTGTTTTTAAGCTCTAAACGCAGTTTTTTCTTAGCTTTGAAGAAATCCACAAAAAAAAAAAGCGTTTGCTTGTTCTGGTTAATTCGAGAAAAGCACGAATGTATTGTCATTAGTCATGGAAACTGGGGATGCGTTGCAAAGATAGTTTGAAGCACAAAAATCACGGTAGGAGCCATGCGAAACATTAACTGCGAGCGGCAAATCCAAAGCATTCCGTTCCTCGAGTAGGTAGAAAAAAAATTAAGTCCTTGGTAAGGCGATTCAGCACCTAACGGTTAAAATGTTATATTTAGCAGGAAAAGTAAAAAGCATCTTGATGATCATGAATCTTTGAGACCATTCGGGAAAAGTTGCTGACTGATTAGCTGTTATATGATGAATTCACGTAAAGTTTCAAAGCCATCTTCAGCGTTTTACTCTCTGCTGTGCCAGTTATTACAAATGTGCTTCGTTTTTTGAAGCCCTTCAGTCTTTCGAGCTCAAAATGGGCGCCTTGTTCGGTGTTTGTTTTCACACTAAAGCAAGAGGCTCCCAACAAAGTCATAATTTGTCTTCTACATATCCAATTGTAGTGCACGTCCGAAATGAAAGATCTACCTTTTATCTTCATTGATGAAAGATGGATGTGGATAGTTTTGAGAACATCACAAGCACATCTGCTATACTTTGCTTGCTTCCAATTTCGGGAATTTTACACTCTCTTGTAGGGCTTAGCCAAGCCGTAGGTTACTACCTCAAGTGTTTCTGTTTTGATGACGTCAGGAATGTGTAGATGTACATGAATAGGTAGTCTTAAAATGCTTGTAATAAACAGTTGTCGGTATGCATCATTTTTATCTTTTTGGCGGCAAAAGTTTCAACTGAGTTCTGAGTTGCGAAAGTTTCTAATATGTCGGGCTTGCTTTGAAGTATAAAAATTTCTTAATATTGAAGGTAATCACCGATTGCAACAATACTCCGATCCAGAATTAATGCACTGCACTATGCGTAACCTGCAGGATTTTACTCTGTTGTTCATCGCTATTGGCAGAATTGCTTTGAGTTTACTTTTTGGCTGACACGTGTTTTAGGGCAAGGGTTCATGCTCGCCGCTTGCCTTATTCTTCGATCCTTAAATTTTATTCAACATTCAGTTTCATTACACTTTCAAATAGTATTCATTTAGATGCATCTGTTTCATCATGCAGAACTCATTTATTTCTGTGAGGTCATAAATATCGGAACTCACATAATAAAGATTTCATTTCATATCTCTCTGCGGTTAGTAACGCATTAGCCTCTGCCAAAGTCTTTGTCAGCTGGTTTTGAAAGTGATAGTAAGAAGCCGGTTCTAATACGCGGTACATATACAACGCTTTTCATGTCTAAACTGCACTCTTCTTTCCTGACAACAATCTGTAAAAAATCATCACATGGACTTTTCATGGTATCGTTTTTCGCAATATGGCTTTTGCCAAACTCTAATTGGCGAGTTTTGCATTCCACCATTCGGCCAAGTCTTGAAAAAATAGTAGGTTGATAGTAATGTGCCTTTCGATGTATGTGGTAGCTTTTTCATTCGTTTTTGGATGACGCTTGGGTCCATCTAAACATCCTAGAAGGTAGTTTTTATTTTTAAATAAAACAGCGGGCATCTATGATGTGATGGCTTTTTGCATTGAAGGGTTCTATGGTTAGGAAGTAAATCAAGAGACATTTCATTAAGCAGACGACCGCATAGAAAGGAAAAGGACTCGTTATATAGATTTATTGTGCAATTAGTTGTGGTTATCGTGTCTTATTAAATTTGTTTAGTGAAATTGAAAGTGTAGGGGAACTGGTTTCTCTAATGGAAAGCAATTATCGTTATGTTTCCCTTTTTTTTGTTTCTTTTTTTCGCTACTTGTAAGACTCTTTCTTAATGAAAATGAAAATATGTAAGTAATAGAAGGAATGCGCTACTTGTCTACTTGTCTAACGCAAGCATGCACACATGCATTCTTATGCGTTTAAAATTACAAGTTTATGCAACATTTACGATAATGCCTACGTCTGCGATTCAAATCAGTACATTGTTGTTCGGCGAATTGTTACAGGCGCAAAGTGAAAAAAGAAATGAAGAAGAAAAAATATGTATTACATTGGCCATGGCCTTAAACGTTAGCATGTTGCATGTTGTATCTTCCTTTGCTGTGTGTTGTTAGCAATGCGAAGCATCAATTCAATAGAAAACATGATAAAGAAAAAAAAAAAAAAGAAAAAATAAATAAATAAAAACTGCGAGAAACAAGTTTTTCTAGTCCTCCAGTTGATTTTTATTTCCATCGTTCAGATTTGAAAGTATACTAAGTTTACCAGTATGTTTGTACGCTCTAGCCACTCTTGAGGCTTGAATCAACTAAATAAAGAAATATGTTAAGTCCAAACGAACTTCTTGTTTTTTTTTTTTTTTATTGTTATATAACATGGAGAGTGCGGATTTGCATCGTTCTAATGCGGATGTTCATATGCTAAACCTTAACGTTTCGGGATTAACTCTGTAGAACGAGATTCTGAGAAAGTGCTTAGTGAAGAGACTGATACGAAGACCACTACTGGCGATATTGGGATCGATCGGCCAAGATATGCGCCTATCGTCAGCGATAGCCCCGTACCACTGTGGTTTCTTTAGTTGGGATTCTTGAAGAGAATTTATGTCTGCTTGTCTATCAATAAAGCATGAAGCGCATATTATCCACGTTAGTTCCTTTGTGGCATACATTTGAAAGTCTCACAAAGTACATACATACATCTTAGCCAATAGGCTATTCTTCGTTCTGCCCACGTTTCTGTTACACACTTTTGGTTCCTGGTTCCTGTACCAACTTTGAAATTGTTGCACATGATTCTATTTCGTGCATTAGAAAAGTTTCAGAAAACACACTTTAACGTCCTGCTTTACTGCTGTAAATATAGCCAGGGAATGCCGCCTATTCGTGTAACAGACTGGGGCGTAGGGAAAAGCGAGGAAACATAAAGAGATGGGTAGTTGGTGGCCGAAGACGAGTGTTATGCCTTTACAGCGACTGAGTGCTCACTGTACCCACGACCGAAGTAAACTCTACCGCAACTGAGATTTGTCAGTCGCGATATTGACCTAAAAGTCCGGAGGAGACACAAGTCTCTTTGATAAACCCACAATTAGAAGATATTGTTGGAAATGTGATTGGTTTCCATGATTCGGCGAAAGCTAAATAAAACTTTCCCACATGATTTTGTTTTTTTTGTCATATTTTTTGAGCATGAAGGTGAAGGCGATTGTAAAAACCTGATATTGCAAAGCACTCGCACAGCTATTCTGCCAACCAGTTACTAACGATACATACGTAATTCTTATGAATCCTTCACTGAGAGTGTATGCAACTTGGCGTGCTTTACTGAGTTCATTTTATCGGATTTGAGACTACCTGTGGCCAAGTTTTTTTTTTGTGTTTATTTTGTTTTAGTAAACTTGTTTTTTTTAAGCCTAATATTGCGTGTTTTTTTTTTTATTATTATTATTATTATTATTATTATTACTCTTCAAGACGCATTAAAATTGCAAAGTTTGGCTCGTGTTATTGCGATTTGGCGTTGCTGGGTGTGTTCACATGCCTGCAGTTATAAATATTTATAGGTACGTAACGTACGTATAGTTAGTTCGTCTTGCATTTCAAGATCATGAAATCATATTTAATTTTAATGTTTTTTTTTTTTTTTTTTTTTTTTTATACTCATCAGTCTTTTAACACCTATTCATGTACATTTTTAAGAAAAAGTTTTGTTTCTCGTTTCCTTAGCCCAGTAGGAAAAGCATTCGCGTGTAGGTTTCAATACGGAAGTAAATGAATTGTTTTTTCCTTAATTTACATGAAATAAACCAGAAAGCGCATAGAAAAATCCTCAAATACAATACTCGGGGTATAGAGGGGCATTTTTGCTTGCTTAGGGAAATTCAAGTTGATTTAAGCGGAAATTAAAGTTATGACCTTTTATTTAGCGAGGTGATCTATTGATCTCGTGACCGTCGAAAAAGGTTTACTGTTCCCTTTACGGTTTAGGTTTAGATGGGAGTGTAAAGATATAGTTATATAGAACTCGGCAATGCTTTTAAATTAATTGTAAATTTTAGATATTTGTTGTGAATAGCTGTGTATTTTGAAGAGCGATGGAAATCGTTTATAACTTTTATCCGTGCCGTTGAAAGCGGTCTCTTAAGTACTTCTATTGCAACTTTGATCTTTCCTTGTCAAGTTCTACAACCTTGAGAATTCCAACGGGACATGGATGGCTGATGAAGATTGGGTCGGGCATAGCTAGATCCTTTCAAGAAACATTACAGGTTTAGTGTATTCCATCTTTCTTTAGTCCTTATAAACTTGGACAAATTGTGTTGCCCTCTTTTACGAATATGTATATATATATACATATATATGTATTTGAGGATTCCTTGAACCATGTTATTGCGTTTAATAATGAAACGATAAAATTAGTATTACTTCCCGCTCAATGACCTCTTCATAGTGTAATCTATTTTCATTCTTTCTTTTCAAATTACAAGTTTTTCGCCAGAGGGGATACCAATAATGCAGATGTTTTCAGCGATGGGACACTTCCCATAGAGAAGTCAAGAATTGTATCGAAAGAAATTTTTTCTTTTGCTATATGCGCACACAGTTATTACGAACCTAAGAAATAATCAGAAAAGAAGCACAGCTGTCAACCATGTCGATATAGTCCCGTGAACAATGAAAATCGATTGTTGAAAGTTTTTAGCCTGCTCTTTAGCAAACTTGTATGGACATGAGAGAACAACATAGAGGCTTTTTTCTCCCTTTTGTCCTTTCTTCGTTTTGACATCTGAGCATGTCCGTGCGTCGATATTGTTGTAGCTGTGATTGCTTCTGCTCATTCTGCTCCTGAACTTTGCAAGTACGGGTATCTTTTCAACGGTAGGGAATCTCTTGGAGGTATTGGTCAAGCTTTCTTCGGGTGTCATCGAGCACCGTGGAATTAAGTATTCAAGTTGATGTTTACATTGAATTGCAGAGACATATATATGCGAACGAGCTCAAAGTGATTCGAATCAACGGATTGAGTACTAATTTCAGGAAGCGAGGGTCGCTGCGATCATGTCGCGCACCCATCTAGACATAAATGAATAGAACTATACAAAAAATTTCCCGGCAAGTTTTGCATATATATGAATTATTTGATCATAATTTATTTCAATACAATGGTACCCCTAATTGCAATGGTAGATTGCTTGAACTGGCAATTTTCCTGAGATTTGCGTTAATCGTTGTCTTCGGTTTAGTTTACCTGAGGATCCATATCATCCAGCACTGGGTATTTCCTTTCATTACAAGCTTGTTGGTTCGTTGAACTTCTATAACGTTCCAAATTCAAATTTTTCATATAAATTTTATGATTTCCATAAAATCAATGTTTCCATACTAAAATCACATCTTTCTCATATGGTGCTTCATTTCTCAGTGGGAAGTATTGATAGCTTACTGTCGTCGTTCTACAATATATTAAATCAAGCTATTTCTGCATCCGTTTCGATCAAGCAGTCCCGTCCTCGGAGCAAGCGTCCCCCGCGGTTCAATAAAACAATTAAATATTACAAGAATAGGAAAAATAAGCTTTTTCAAAAAATTTTCGAAAAGTGGTTCTTCTTTCGACTATTTCGCTTACTCAGTGGCAAAGCATAAATTTAATTCCCTCAACCGCGAATACTATTGCAGATACCTTCAGTTTGTTAAATCCTCCTTGTTTGCTAATCCTAAATACTTTTTTAAGTTCGTTAATTCCAAACGAAAAATCTACAAAAAATCCCTCGCATGTGTCTTTTAATGGCTCCGAGTCCTCGGATGATTTCGAAACCTCAAATCTCTTTGCGGAATACTTCCGACAGAATTTTTCAACTGCCAATTTTGATTTATCAGCAAACTATCCATATCCGATTTCTAATTTGATTTCAATTCCTAACTTTATTATATCTGAAAATACATTTTTGAAGGATTGAGCTTTCTAAAATATAATTATTCGCCTGGATCTGATAGAATCCCCTCATGTGTGCTTATATCTTGTGCTGGCGAGCTATGTGGTGTTATCTCAAAGAATTTAACAAGTCCTTGAATTTAGGTGTTTTCCCTTCGTGTTGGGAGACTTGTTTCCTTATTCCTATTCACAAAAGTGGTAGTAGGCAACTTGTAGAGAACTACAGAGGCATTGCCAAGTTGAGTGTCTTGCCTAAACTGTTGTGGCTCAGCATATAGCCTTTTCCATGAAATCGTATATTTCTCCTTTCCAACATGGTTTTCGAAAGGGAAGCTCTTGGTTCACCAATCTGTTAGAGTTTACTTCTCAGGTTTTCAAGGCTTTTTCTGGTTACTCTCGCACTGATGTCAAATACACTGACTTTAGCAAAGCGTTTGATTTGGTTAATCATAGACTACTTATCTTTAAACTCCAAGCCTCTGGCTTACCTTTCTTCTTAGTGGAATGGTTAAGCTCTTATTAGCATGGTAGATCATTCAGGGTTTTATTTAACCTCATTACCTCGGATGAATTCCCCGTGACGTCTGGCGTACCTCAAGGTAACCACTTAGGATCCATTTTATTTAATTTATACATCAATGATTTGCCCTCCGTGATTAAATTCAACGAGGTCTTACTGTATGCTGATGATGTGAAACTGTTTTCTTCCTTTTCTGTAGAATCGCAATCACATCATCTTCAAAGTGGTGCTCTTTGAATCTTCTGAAACTAAATCTAAATAAATGTAACAAGCTTTCTTTTTCAAGACGGAAGTCGTTCATTACTTAGTATTTCATTGATTCGCATAAGTTGGAGGACGTCGATTTGTTCACAAATTTAGGCATTCTATTTGATTATAGGTTACGTTTCAATTTGCATATTGAGCTCTCGTTAAGCAGAGCTAGGTCCGCGCTTGATTTTATAAAGAGGTGGTCCAAAGAGCTTGATGATCCTTATATTACGAAAAGGCTTTACATGTGTTTGGTTAGAACTATACTTGAGTATGCCTCTGTTGTGTGGTCTCTTTCATATAGGTGCTACGTAGATTCAATTGAATCTGTTCAAAAGCAATTCTTGCTGTTTGTCCTTAGGAATTTGGGTTGGGACCCGATTGCCCCTCTTCCACCCTAGGAAAATAGGTTGCTTCTGTTATCCTTACCGTCACTGGAGAAACGTAGATTTATTCTTGGGGTTTCCTTCGTAATCAAATTAATAAATGGTACAATTGACTCGCCCGCATTACTTCGTGAGATAGGCTTTAATGTCGCTTCTTCAGGCACTCTATCTTGATAAAGCTTAGTCAATGTAAATATAATTACGAATTGTTTAACTTGCTCAGAGTTGTTTGCAAGAACCTAAATGAGGTCTATCATTTATTCTCATTAACGGACTCTTTAAAGTACATTAAAGCAACATTGCTTAATACGTCCGATTTACCTATGTCTACTTGAACCATATTTTAACCTTAAAAAGTCATTATGAGTCGAAAATTAATTGTTGTTAACTATTATCGGTTGCCAAGCTTATGCATGTTTGCGATGGCTCAGGGGTTCACTCGCAATTTGGTCCTGTACCGGTTGTGGGTGTGGCTCTATACTAGTTGTGTACATGCCTTTTTCTTTTTTTCTTTTTTTTTCCTTCTTTTTTGTTTTATTGTAATTATACTAAGTTTTAACATCAACTAATTTAAGATTTACTTTAAGGGTCAATTGAACTCGACTGCCAATTTGTTTTAGTTGAGTTTCTTGTATAAGTGGGATAAATAAATAATAATACAACCGTGGGCAAGAGATAAATGTCAAAAGATAAACTAGGACTGCCTTTCCCGAATATTGAAAATTTTTTTGCGTTCACTAAAAATTCGCAATGTTTGCCAATGTTTATGATGTGATGTATTTAGGGCACCGAAAAAAGTGCTGCGTTATCAACTTCTCTGACGATTAAAAGCCGGCGGCCCTTAATAGGAGCAAAGGCTTTTATCGAAAAAGCTACAAGTCTTAGGGGCAACTGTTACCCAATTTCGAATGCGGAGAAACAGGGATAACAACGCCAAATTTTAGAGAAAGACAGCATTCATGTGCCTAGCGTTCTTCTTCTTTGGGCTGTTGCGTACCGGGAGGAGCAGGCGTGCCTTCTGTATTTTCCGTCAATGAGGGTAGACGTCTTGCAATAACCGCCGACGGAATTAGGCACTTATACCGTCTTTTCTTATGGTTACAATAAATAACAATAACTGCTGCTCAAATATAGCTCCGCTAACTGTCTCGACTGAATATTCGCCCGCAGGAGCCGCCAAAAAATTCATGAATGGTAGAATGATGAGTAATTGACTTAATGAAACCAGCGAGAGTTGTATTCTAGCAATTTTGTTCCTCATTAGTTGTGATAAAGGAAAACTTGCATATATAGTATGTCGCTTTCTAGCTCTCTTATATCGTTTGTAAACCAAGAATCTTCTAACATATAACAACAACAGAGTAATTAAGAAAAAATATCCTCTTTGCTGAACCAAAAGGAGACCACTTTAGAGAATGTAGTCAAGTGAAAAGAAGGAAAATGAAAAAAGAAAAAATAAATAAATAAATAAAAACAATTTTATGTGGATACGCAAATAAGCTAACATAACTTAAGTTAGACGTTGTCTTTACATCGCGCAGGCACTCGCAAAAATGATGAAAAAATGTTGGAAAAACGCAAAACGAAATAAAGAAAAATTTAGGTCAATGATAGAGAATAAAACCAGCACATAACTTGACTGAGAGAAAAACAAAGTTTTGTAGTTACTTAACAATATAATAGAATCAATGAAAAATTGTTGAAGAAAATCAAATGAAAACACAATGACGTTTTTGCACCATAACGCCAACAATAACAACGATAATGTTATTGTTAACTGCTACCGCTATATAAAGTAAAATAATCAAGTTTCTCTTTCAATGTATTGGCCGAATGCCAAGCAATATTTTATGTTACCGCATGTGTGCGTGTGTGTTTAGATTTTGTGCGTCTTTGTTTATGGACGGGCTTTATAGTTAAGTTGTCGAACAAGCAAGCAAGCAAACAAGCAGGCAAGCAGGCAGGCAGACAGCCAGTCAGGCAAGCAAGCAAGCAAGCAAGCAAGCAAGCAAACACGCATCTAACAAATTGCTGTACGTTAGATGAATAATAACAAATAAAAATGCAAGTGAAACAAAATCGTCTTCACAACAAAAATATCATAACATCAGTCAGTTTCAGTTGCCAAGAAATGAGGTCTTGTGAAAACGAACCATCCGATCCATCATCGTCGACGACGAAAACGACAACAACAACAATAGCAACAAGAAACAACGACGAAAAAGAGAAACAAGTACAACAACTGTTAAACTGTTTAGTGCAGCAAAAGTAGTGAGGATATGATACGTACTTTACGTACTTTTGCTCGTGGTGGTAATGATGAAAACGAAGATGATGTTGTCGGTTGCGTCTGCATTAAGTAATACATAATTGCAATGCCTGCATTGTATAATTATATTAAGCTGAGGTAATAGCTTCTGTAGCAGCGTTCCCCTTAGCTTAGCTTCTATGAATGTGTGCGTGTGCCTGTGTGTTCCTATCGAATTCAATTTATTAATTATGAGAAAAATTATTATGTTGAAATTATGACATAAATAAGTTCTTCTTGTCTTATTTTTCTTTCTTTTTACCCTTCTGTTGATTGAAATCAATTGAAGTTCAAGTTGAAATTTTATTTTTTTCTTGCTTGCAAACTTCTAAACAAACGTTGGATAAGGATAAACATGATTAATAAATAGAAATACGTACATATTTCATATTAACGTCAATTTGTCCTTTCTCCCCCTCTCTCTACCATGATTACCAGCACATTTAGAGCATTTTTGTAAAGGCTTGAACTTACGTGCAGTCACGTTTTGCCTAATACCGCCTTCAATACGGTCGACTTTCTAAGTGAAATGAACAGTGTCTCTACAATATTTTTGCGATAAGCAAATAATGCCACTTTTCTCATATTATAAAAAAGAAAAAAAACCGTTTCCACTGAAGCAGAAAGAGTGCTATGATTACCCCAACTTTATGTGTAAATGACTTGATCTATCGATTCGCCCATCTCTTGTTGACACTTTGACAGTCGTCGCAGTCATCGCGTTATAGATAACTGAAATTTGCGGTATGTATACAGCGGCCCGTATATCACATAAGTCATCGTTTACACACAGAGGAGTAGAGGCTGTCGAGCTACTAAAGTTTTCTGAAGAACTTTCAGTGAAGCATTGTTCTATGAAGTGGTGGAGCATTTTACGGCTGTTTTCGTTATTGGCTGGTATTTGGTTGATAGCTTTTCCTACTGATGGCTTAGTAACAATGGGTTGAAACAATGAAAGTTATAGCCTACCGAGGAGGTGAATACTTGTTCGCCGTCGTTAGTAGTCCTAAATTGGCGCATCATAGATTTTCATGGTTCGCCTCATGCATTTTTGTATTCAGTATAATATACTCCGTTCATCTCTTGATTCTTTCAAATGAAACCCTAATGCTTTGCACATTTTTTACAGGACCAATCATCCAGTGGATGTGCTCTATTCATGTTGCACGGAGACGATAGGAAAGAATTGAGGAGAGTGGATAGGTGCGTGGATTATAGCTATGCGCTCATTATAGCTATGACCAAAGTAAACTGACCGCATGTTATGTACATTTATGCGAAATAATGTGTACGGCTTCGTAACATTCAAACGGAGTATTTTCACATGAGGAAGTCACAGCTTTATTAAATGTCCTTTTGGGGAAATTGGTGAAAACAAAGTAAAAGATTGGATGTTGTATTATATATGAGAGGGAGAATCTGGTCCCATTTAGGAAATTTACGAACTTAACAAAAAATTTTATTAAGGATTTATTTGGCCACTTTAAGGCTCCACTTAAGGTTAAAACGTTTTTCTAACCGTCGCTTAGGAAACAAGAGAAAATTATTAATTTTTGTGCAAAAAAAATATCCAGTAAATAAAGGAAACGCAAGCTCCATAAGAAACATACATATGTGCAACAAAGCGGTTTCGCATCCGTTTTCTGCGCACTACGCACATATCCACTATGACCTTAGAAATTCATTCAGAGAAGACAGCTTCTAAACTCTTTCCCCTATTACTCTCCTCGAGCGCAGCCGATTAATAAACACCCTACACTTGCCTGATACTATTCATCTTCATTTATTTTTGTGATAAAATATTAAACATTATACTTTGAAGTGTACCTTGCAAGGTAAAGCCTATAAGGGAGATGGCCTAAATCGTTAACTGTTGTAGCCAAAATCTATAAGTGCAAGAATTAATTTTCTTGTTAAAAAATTTATTACTCTTCACTATTTCGTCATAAAGTAGTAAAAATTGTAGTTGACGGCACATGAGAGCTTACGTTTTATAAGAATTCTTATATGGAGTGGGGTTCATAAAACGGTGGTCCAAAGTGGTCCAAATTTGCTACAATTTGAATACCACCATGAAGCGGATTTTATTGCAAAATATTAAAGATTTAGTCCTTTTGCCTTAAAAAGATATGCTTTCCTGAAGCGGAAGATCACTCCGATCCGGACTTTTAATATTAATCGGATACACCAATATGTCATTATTCAATGACATTCCATCCAATCCGCTTTTGAGTTTATAACAGCAATTACGAAAATTATATTCGGCTGCAACCGAAAGTTTTATCCCCATCATTTTTATCCTACGAAACACTAACAAAAAAAAAGGAAAATCTAAATTTCCGTATTCTACGACATTGGGTGGGCGCGTCGCAGAATAACAGTGGAAATTTATATCGTCTATCTGTTGTAGATTATGCGTTAATTTATATTATACGGCGGCTGTGCCCTTTTGCCAAATTTCCACATTTTCACCATTAACCTGCGTGCAAGAACTTTCAATATTTTTCTGAAATTTGAAGCTAATAGTTTCGCTTTGCCGATCGGGAGAACATTTAACACAGACAGACAGAGTGGCAGACGAATATGCTTTGCTTAAGTCGGTTTAGAACTGATGATCAAGAATGAGGTCGCTGATACTTCCTTTTGGGCTTTGCAAAACGAATATACTCGTATTTTGTAATTGCATAAAGCTATGAATTTATGCATACATATAAGATTTATACGATGCGATATATGACGTATTAATTATAGGTGAATTTTGTATTGAAAGAGTCATCACAGATCGAATATGAATTTCATTTATTTCATAAACCAAACTTCATTAACTTTTCAATGCGGCTTCAATGTATTCATTTTTCTACGCTACACTATTTGTTGCCCAACGTTGTATTAATTTTGTGCGGACGTATGCAATACCCAGAAAGTCTTGAGAGAGACAGACGGTGATGCTGCTGGCCTGTCTGTCCATCTCGTCTTCTTATGCTCAACCTATAGGCCGAAATTTTTGAGATATTTTGATGAAAGTTTTCAATGCTGCCAATGCTCGTCCTTATTTTGAAAAGTCGTTTTACGAATAATTGTAGCGTGACGCAAGGTAGGCCGTGGCCCACCTTACTGTTTTTATTCGTTTTTCATTTTCGTTTTTAATTCATCTAAATATTTAAAATTAGATAACATTGCGGAAAATCTCAATCTAGAGATCAATGAACTGCGGGTTTATCAGATATTCTCTTTGAACCCGTTTGTTTTTCGTTTTTTTTTTTGGCAGCCATCACTGCTGAGCTACGCCTGAGACTTGCAGGCATATCGACATAAATGCAGACGACAATCGAAAAAAATTATGACATTTCGTGTTTACAAGTACACGCAAATACTTGTAGGTATGCATATATGTATGTATGTAATTAATTTTAATATTTAGGAGAAATGGTGACTAAGAGAAATAAATGGAACTTTTTTCAAGCGGGCGCTAAATTTTTCTTTGTTTTGTTTTGTTGTTATTGTTCTGTTTCTTGTATACAAAAGACTTATCTCTCTTTGTTTATTTCATTTGCAACTGCTACAGAGCATTGCTTATATTTTGGAATAATATGTGACCTGGTTTAATTTTGTCTTGCCTTTCTCGCAATGGTCATGTGCACACATTAAAATTGTTTAAAATATAAAAATTATTTATTGATATTTTAATATCGAATATATTCGCTTTCATACATACATTAAATATGTTCACATACGTGCCTATGCGGATACATAATTATGGTTATAAATATTTGAATATATATTTGGACACATTTCAAATTGTCAGACGCATAACTAAGCGTAGAAATGTTAATATTATTACTCTAAAGTGTGTCAATGAATATAACCATTAGGGAATAATGAGAAACACTACGACTCGGTCCTTTAGGCTTACCGTCTTTTCTTACTAATAGACAGACTTTTTTGCGTTGGTGAACATTCAGGGAAGAAGCTGAGTCTATGAAATTTCAAAAAGTACAATACGACCGTACTGAGCTTTGATGTGCGAAATGGACACGACACACAGCATACGGATATTTTCCGGTTGACCAAAGTTTTTTGTCTATAATATGTGTTGTCATTTCACGAAATCTTCATAAATCTTTTCGTAGAAACGTTTCATACCAACGGCAATAAAATTTGATGATTTTCGAATAAGCAAATGTAGAATGTTATGTTAAATTTTTAATGCTTCCACGGTTTTGGAAGCAGCCTAAGCTACTACGAAATACCCACAAGGATTGTTCCTAATAGTCAAGAAGAAGATTTTCCTTATGTAGATTCTGCAAGTAGCAGGCATGGTCAGGAATTTCACACAGGGAAAACCCCCTTGACTATACGAACCCTGCGATACTTTAATTCTTTTAAGATGAGACGTTAGGTAGCATGAAATTACCCTACTAGTTACATCAATAAAATCCCGGACGGGCGACTAATGTGCCAGTAGAGCCTTACGTAGGGGTCTGTAGCGTGTCACAAGTCTGCAGGTATTAAAGAAGAACGGTGCCGCTCCCCCTTAAATTCTGCGCTCGTTCTTAAATTCGGAAATAATAAAATAGGGCGAAGAAACGGTATCGCGCTTGCGGATTTGCTGCAATGAAAGTAGTGTGCAACTAAAACGACTACTGTTTCAAGATTCCATTGTTATGAAGAAATAAATAAATAAATGCATCATGACCGTGACTATGGCAATGTATTAATCAACCAGTTTATCATGTAAGTCATCAATAATGTTAAACATAAGCAATTGCAATGGCAAATGAATGCATACGTAAGTAAATTTAATAAAGTCAATAATAAAAAAAAAATAATAATAACAATAGTTGTTTGTATGTATAGAGTTTGGTGGCAGTTAGAAAAGTCATCATAGCATGACTAACTTTGTAAATTTCATAAGATCACTGTTGTGCTTATGTGGACTGAACGACACTGGTAGGCAGATTCTGTCCGTCTGCCGGTAAAAAGTATACAAAATGCTGGGCAACGATGTGCGCTTGACGACACCAGTTGGTCTGGAAATTTATTGCGGTCATAATTTGAAATTTCCTTAATTGAATGACACACTCCACAAAGCTACTGTGCGCAACAAAAAAAAGAAAACAGAAAAAGAAAAAAAAAAAAAAACGGAAAATATCATAATTATAGCGACGAACGTATGGGCGATGAAAAGTACTTGCTGACGTCTTTAATAGCTTATAACATGGTTGGGTTGATTATACAGAGATTTATTTATTTATTTGTATATATATATATATTTTATATTAATAATGGTGTGTTAGTTGTAAGCTAATGCTCACATAAGCATTTACTTATGTTATGCTTAAGATAAGTGAAGAAGTAAAAACCCGTGGCAGACAATCAGACTCTGGCCGGCAAGATATGCGTAGTGAACACGAAATGAATGTAAATCCATCAATAAACAATAAATTTTTTTTTTTTAATAAAATTTAAAAAAAATTGTCACTTTGTAAAATATGCATATATAGCAATCCTCTGTGATTGACTCAACACATACATTGCATTCAGAGAATTCGTTGAATCAATTATAGGAATAATAAAAAATTTCTCTTTTTTTTTACATTCGAGGGAAGAAAGAACTCTTCGACGAAAACGTTAAAATAAAACATGAAAATATTTTACAAACACTTTTCATTGTTTTTCGTAGTTTCAAAAACAGTTCCAGATCGATTCTTTCAATCGTTTAAGCAACGAAACTTCTGAGAACAAATAAAAAAAATCTTAAAAGATTTTTGCTAATAGTCTACAAAGCAGATGTTGATGTGTGATTGGACACAAAATATGTTTTGAGAATTGAACAAACGCCTTGCAGTGGATGCGAGAGTACGTCATTGGAATTTTTTCTTTGGGGTTATATTAAATCAAAACCCTCGATGGTCTTATTCTCCAAGATTGTTCGTTGACGAGGAACTCAATGGTCGAGTTTTTAATAAACCCGAAAGCCTTAGATGCTAGTGCTTTAAGACTTTAGTCTTAGAATTTATTTTTTTGGTAAATTTATAGTAATAATGATAATAATATTCGTGTTATTGATGATAAAGGAGCAGATTTATATGGCGAGTGATTAAAAATTACAGTTAAAATAACTGAATTTTGAAAAAAAAAACTAGATGGGACCAAGTGATTGGAAACAAGTCGAATCAAAACCATTTTGAACAGCGACCATCCTTAGCCCGAAACGCCTTGATTGCGGCTTGTAGGTTGTACACAACACTACAAGATGGACAGATGGACAGGCAGAATCACTTTTTAAATCGATCAATATATTAAAAGGTGAGTCCATGTCCAGTCCTTCTGTGTGTTGTAAACATCCGCGCAAACTTAGTATACCTTTGCATTACAAGCGGTGTACCGCGTAAAAAAATTCATATTGAAAAACTTTTGTATTTATTCATGAGCTTCTGCTAAAATAAATTAACAGTTGAAATAAATTTTATTTTAGAATTACATCTTATGGTAATTATTGTTAAAAGCTAATACAAATTCTAGTACGAGGGAAGAAAAAAAATGCAAATATGAGAGTCACACCTCCCAGTCCGTACAGGTCCGATTACTCACAAGTGAGGCTCTAAGACATTGTCAACTTGCAAATCTCGACAGCCGATAACAGTAAACAAATTCAGTTAACTTTGGAATGGTACTAAAATGTTAATTTAAATACGACATAGAGAGCCCGATGTTGAGGTTAAGTCATAGATATCATTTAGATTTCTGCAAACTACTCTGAACGGTTTGAAAATTTCGTAATTACATCTACATTGACTAGGCGTTATGAAGACAAAGTTTCTGGAAAAACGACTCGGAACATTAAAGTTTATTTCACCAAGTATTGTCTTCGACTCAATACTACTATTTATTAACCTAAGTTTCTTAAGTGACGGTAAGATTAACAGAAGCAACCTATTTTCATGAAGAGGCAAAGGGACAAGCGAATCCTAACAAAAATTCCTAAGAGCAAGGATTGCTTTTGAAAGGATTCCATTAAATCTACTGTGAGTAGCCAAAGTCGTCCCTCGTTTTGGCCTCACAGGTTTTTCGTACCGGGAGGACGAGTGCCAGGCTAGGCTAGGCTTAAGAATTGAAAGTAAGTAAAGGACTAGACGGACGACGGGAGTTAGGGGAGCCCTATTCAGAAACACATGTTTTTGATTGGGATATGGTTGCCTTAAGGGAAGCCGTAAAAGAGCTGTCTCCAAATAGTCCGTGTCGAGGGACAGACTGAATCAGAACAAGGGGAGAGCAATTGGCTTAAGTTGAAGTTGAGTTAAGTTTAGGCTACGCAGGAGTTAAGTTTAGGCTATCCGCGAGTTAAGCTTAGGCTACGAAAGAGTTCACTTGTCCACGCAAGAGAGCAAGAAAAGCTCTATTGATCGAGTTGCGTAATTATAGCGCGTTGAATGAAAAGCGAATGCAACACAATTGAAAATAAATTGGAAAAAGAGAAACAATTGCAATTCTCCGAGTAATGGTGAATAATGCGATCGTAATTGAGATAAAATGAAAGAAATGTAATTGAGTAAAACCAACAAGATAACCCTCTTCCGAATTTAAGAAGAAAAGCAAAGAATTCTTGTGAGGCGGTGCCTGGTGGCGCTGAGCCTACCCCCAGCACCAGGGAATGGGCTAAAGCTCTCACACTACGTGACACTTATAGGAAGGAAATCATACAACAGCGACATACTTAAGTATTGGCCTTTTTTAAGTGTAAGGATCGTTAAGCTCTTTGGACCACCTTTTAATGAAACCTAGCGCCGACGTAGCTTTAGTTAAAGCGAGTATAATGTGCAGATTAATTTGTTGAATCGACGTTTTCAAATTTTTATGAGACGACGAATTGCTCAGTAGTAAATGAATTCCTTCTTGAGAAAGAAATATCCTTGCATTTTTTAGATTTAATTTTACAAAATTATACGATCATCCTTTAGAGGGATCAGTATTTTAAACACGAAGAAGACGGGGCTTAATTTGTCGAAGTGGACATCCTTAACTTGTGAAACAATCTTCAACTTCTGGCCGGAAAATTGAGGTAAATAAAAAGAATTCTTGCTTTTAATCATTTTGCATATTTTTAACCAACTAGGTTTCATTAAAAATTCGATCCGCGTATATGTTAATATGTTCATTATGTCACGCATTTTTAAGAGTTTATTAATTTTATTTCAGAAACAACAAATTGAATAATTGGACACCATCAGGGCAGTGCCAGTAGCTGATGTACTTATTAACGCAAATGCAGCAAATCCCAGATGTTTGAACGCGCCTGGCAAAACAAGCTTTTACTGTAGACGCAATTAATATAAATGCGATGTAATGTATAGAAGAAAGCATTAAATAAAATCATATTAATAATTGGTTTTCAAGATGCACGTTGAGGAGGAAAATACTAAAAATGATTTATCGTATTTCATTATTCACATTGTTTGTCAATGCTTTGCATATACAACACACTCGTCCACATGTTATCAATTATACGCTGAGTCGTTGTTCTTTACAAGTACGCTTTACAACTTATCACCCTCGACTACGACTTGTCATGCAGCCCCTCCGTATACGTTATGTGATAAAAATTGTGTTTATTTTTAGGAAAACAAAAAAACAAAAAAATTGGAATAGGAAGTACATATTGTGCATATATATACATGCGTACATAATGATAACATGTACATAGAAGAATTTCCTGTAGACGCAGACAAAAAGACTTATTTACAAAAGATTTCACTTGAACTTCGCTTTAAGGATGTTTTAAACGGCTTCGATGACATCACTTCGAAGAACAAATCTTTCATCTTTTGATCGATGATGTGACCAAATTATATATTTTGTTTCTTCTTTTAAAACTCTTCATATATGTATAGGAATCCAAAAATGATGCTCTATTCAGTTATGCGCACGTTAATATTGCCATTGCACGTGTGGTGTGAGGATGCAAATTCCTGCCCAAATGCCGTCTCAGGCAAAATTAAAAGTCGCCGTCAATACTTTTTATAAGGTGATTATTACGTGCTATGCCACTTGTGGTACAAGCATATGTTAATCTTGTGCGGATTGCAACACGTATAAGGTAAAATCATTTTCTGAATCGACTTAACCTTGTCTGTCTATCTGTTCATTTTGCTTTCTTCTGTTCAACTTAAAGGCCGTAATTTTTGAGATAATTTGATGAAATTTTGAGCGCCGACATGTTTTCGCCGATTGACGAGCTCCGTTCAAAATGTTTCCGACTACATTTTCGTCTACTTCTCGTATGGCGGTGGGCCCTGAGCCAGTATAGTTTACTTAGAAGACAATTTTCGGTCGCCAATTATATTAAATATTTACCATCTTCGTTATTGTTGTGCTGTTGATAAGACCTTTATGATTAAGATTAGTCACACCGTCTTTATAGTCACCGGAAACTTTCTCTTTTTTTTATTATTATTAATCAAATCTTAACCGTTACTTTTCAGAAGAAAGACAGTATGCAAGTCCAAAAGTAAATCTTA
This sequence comes from Glossina fuscipes, assembly GCF_014805625.2. Classification (NCBI taxonomy): domain Eukaryota; kingdom Metazoa; phylum Arthropoda; class Insecta; order Diptera; family Glossinidae; genus Glossina; species Glossina fuscipes. The sequence continues at coordinate 960,003 of NW_023998464.1, read as the reverse complement.
TAATGCTATGTCTATGAAAAAAAGAGAAATGTTGAAACGTGCTAGCCACTTATCGATTGCACTATAAAAGGTCCATGATTTCCACAATATTTATCTTGTGGATCAAGAAGTCTCGGCAAGCCCCGCTGAACCATTTTCATGTGGACAAGTTTCAAGTCAAGTTTCGTTATGAAGGAAGGAAACCATCGTTAACTTTTGAGAAAAATTTCTTTGTTTTATTGCCTTTAGAATATGTGGAATAAGAGTGTGCAGCAGACAGGGTGAAAAAAATTTGTTCACGGCTTGAAATCTTACTTGGGGATCGATTTTTTACTTTTCCTATATATTGACATATGTCTTCAGTAGGGGTTTGCGTTCGTTTAAATGCAGCAAAGCGTCATCAAGATGACCTTTGAGAAGTTATGAGGCTGGGAGCGATTGGAAAGCTGTCAGTGCTTTGGCCAACAAGTTAAAACATTTTGATGATTATTGTGATGTCAGCCTTATGAATTCATCTGTAGAATTATATATTTTTCACGGTTTCCTGCAGTAGAAGTACAGTACAGTACTCTTCAACAAAATATCTTTAAGAGAATGAGAAACGCGGCAAGGCATTTTTATGGTCCTGGAGCTGCGGGTTAATAGGAAAGCATAGTAAAAAACCGTTTGCAACAAAACACCTTGCTTAATACATATATGGCAACATTTAAAAAGCGCCTGTCTTCACGCAGCATAATTCCAGCAATTCTTCTTCTTTCCGTTCGAACCTTTGATAACGTCTTTAAAATAAAATTTTTTAGTACGCGTTGTAGGATTTTTTCGATAATGTAACTGTACACATTTTTTATTAATGAGAGACTGTCGCTTTTGCTGAAAATTGAATTTTTTACATTCAAACGCCGAAGAAACGAAGAGATTAAGATCAAAGCATTTGCCAGAATTCACTTTGGTCGTACCATTGCAACAAGCCAATGGATCCAATGGAAGAAATCTACTTCCACAATTTGCAAGTGTGGACAAAGATATGCCTATACTTTGTGTTTGCCAAAAAACCTTCCCAAGGTTAGAGAGTTCTAGTTTTAGTCTTTTATAATAAAAATAATATTTTGTGATTTATTTTAAATTCAAATTTGCACGAACGTCGACACGGGTCCCCGAGCCCCTTCAATTTGAGAATGCCTAGCGAGAATGGCTCCGATTTGACACCTTTTTAATATTCCTCCAAAATAATTTTGTTTTCCAGTGCTTAAGGGTTCGATTAATAAATTCCTCAAACATTATTAGTCGCCAAACTGAAACCTTTTTGGAAATGAGTCAACTTTGGAAACATTGAAATTCTGAATTATTGTTATATTATATGAATTTCTACTGTCAAATGAAACACACTTGGAGGCTACGCACGGACATCACATCATTGTGCACGAAGCGCAGTATGTTGCAAACCTAACATTAACGTTACTGATGACAAAAAGAATGATGATGATGATGATGGTGATGACCACGATGATGACAGTATATTATATTTAAACATAGAGTCCAATAACCTTACGCAATCATTCAGCCACCGTTAGGCAAAATCATCCACCTTAGCGTTTCCCCCACATTTTGTAACCAATATTAGCTTTAACAAAAGCAACAAACTACCCTTTGTAGGTAAATTTATCATAAAGCGATACTATTGCTAAGCACACAGGCAGACGCGTATATACACGTATTGTAAAAATTTATTCAGTTAAGTTTGCAAAGAGTTCAAGGAAATTCAATTAATTTTCTACACTATGATTATCAATATTTGAATGTTGGGATTGAATTGCATTGTATTGCTTACTTATCTGCAAGCAAGAATGGTAACCTGTTTTTTAAATTCAACTGTTGTATGTAGGGTGGTGTGTGTTTGCTTTTATTATGCACTTGCAGAGAGAGGTTGTTGACCGCCCGTGCTGATCATGATGAATGGATTAAAAAAGAAGGGTGAAGATAGTTGTGATGGTCAGAATGCACTACCACTTTCTTTAATTAAATGTAACGAAAATATTGATCTACCTTCCAAACAAGCTAAACAATCAACAAATTTGAATTCTGCTTTCAGGAACTAATTTTACCATTTTTTTGAATTTTCTGTTAAAACGGCTTAGCAAAAAACGGCTATAGTGAAACACTTACACGCGGCCAAATGGAACTGAAAACTTTGAAATTTTTCCTTCGCAATTTAAGTCAAAATTAAATTAAAATTCGGTCAGTAATTCCGAGCAATAAATTTACTTTAATAAACAAATACGCCAACTTGACTGACTTGAAGTTTCACGTAAATTTTCAAAAGAATTTTCGAATTTCTTTAACTCAATCGATAAGCATTTCCTTATAGATTCACGTTATATAAGCTGAATACCGTTGGAATATCTCGGTTTGGGTGCAGCAGTATTTCGAATTTGACCTATTTTCCATAGCTCTTGCACGCAGAACTTAAAGTGTTTAGCTTACTTGAAAGATATTTTTGTATAGAGCTTCTTAAGCGTCCACTAAAATATTAGCAGGAGGCCTCCAAGTCCAACCATATCTTAATATTAATTAATTAACAAGGCTCGGTTAGGTCGTTCACAGCAATCCATTAAGGGATATGATAAGTGTCTTTGTTAGTTCAATTCGTATTTGTCCTCACATCTTTAAATGAAGACAGGAAGCTGAAGAAGCTCCTTGATAGATAAAGAATATACGATTGAAATATGGCCGTGACCTGAAGAGAGTAAATAACCCGGAAAAGGCATTGACATTTTTTCATATTTACTTTCATTACGTCCGATCTCGTGTTCAGCTCGAAAATGGTCGCGATCGGTTAACCGACGAGCTCGCTATTAACGATAAAACTTAAATTCTAAGTCACTTGCAGTTTGTTTGGCAGTCACGTAAGTTGATTAGATACGCTATTTATTTGCTTGGGATAAATATTCGTTTGAACGTTAAAGAGCCAAAACAGCTTTGCTCCGGTAATAAGAAACTGATGAGGGGCTAAACAGAGTATATACATTGCTCAGTGTATAATCTGCTGGTTTGCTGGTTTGCTGGTTCATTACCCAAAATATCGTTCGGAGCATTATGTTAATGCAAACAATTTGATTTCATTTAAACTTCGCAGGTACTATGAACTGTGAAATTATTTTTGTTATGGGTTAGCATTACTATTATACCTTTGACATCTACGCAGAGTTTCATATCAACATATTCAATCGCAGAATTGCATGAGTTTTCGTAAACATAATTTTAAGTGTGTTTGTGAGAAAATGATTTCCGTGTAACAGGACGCCATTCACTGGGCTTTTCCCAACCAACCCGCCAAAGCGACTGTTGTTGCATTATTGAACATTTTTGAAGAAGGAGAAGAAGAAGAAGAAGAGACTTACAGCTATGCATAGGGCCCGGAAACAATTGATCGCTCGACAGAATATCGTGTAAAAGATGAACTTAAATCGAAAATACCAGACCAAAGCCTCTCAAAAATCAAGATCATATTGGCAGTTTTCTTCGATTATCGCAAGCTTGCGCATAATGCATTTCTTCCAAAGTGTCAATAAGAAATATTTCTGTATCTTATAAAGGCGATGAAATTGAATTGAAAGAATGAATAAAGATTTTTTCATTTGATAAACAAATTCACCCTATTTTTTGATCGTCGTACTTTGCCTCTTATGTCGATTCATAACAGATGAAAATCAAGGATTACAAGAGAAAAAGAAAATCATTTGCTTTATATGCACTTACGTGCAATAATTGAAACATAAAATAAATAAATTCAGTTTTCTTTCTTTAGCACACACTCTTTACTTGTGCACTATTCAAAGAGATCAAGTCAAAGGTGTCTATTAATAAATTGAATACGATGCCATAAAAAAAGAAAAACTTAAATAGTCAAGAGTTTCACATGCGATGCATGGGTCTGGATAGAATTATGTGTTTTTCGATCAATTTTAGAAAATTCTTTTAGATAAATTTATTTACATATTTAACAACGGTTTGCTTAAGGAAAAATTTGTTGGGATATAAAAGTTGCACAACTTTATGCAAGTGCAGACAATTTTAGTTTCATTTTTAATTATTTAATTAAGAAAAAAAAAAAAAAAGAAAAAAGACAATTAAATGAGAAGTTTAAACAATTACATAATTTATCAAATGTTAGTTAGTCAATGGATATAATGGATATAAAAAGCCTTGACTATATTAAATAACAGAAGCATTTTGTTATCGTATTGTTTTTCATACATCAATGTTTCTGCACCGTAACAACGGAAGTTCATTGCAAATATTAATAATGCAAACTTTTACTTATTTACTCAAGTGTGTAACAAGCGAATCGATAATTCATTAAATTGGATTCGATTTGGAAATATTATAATTTCATTTGTTTACATATTGTAGTAGGGTAAGTAAACAAATGCACAAATGAAAAACTGCATTAAATTTTGACTTTTCATATATTCGTCCGTTCATTATGTTCATTATTAAGATCGCAATACAGAGATGAAAGTACTTAAGGTCTTTCCGCTTGCTTTCTCTGCGAAAACCGCCTCACATAAGCAAATTTTATAGAGGCGAGCAAAAGCAGAGATGGTAGAGAAGAGTCTCTTCCGTCCACCCACTGTGAACATAAGACGCTCACATCATGTACAAAGAAGACCTTATTCTGAGTGACTCTCGTGAAGAACAGAATCACTATTCGTGTTCACAATTCGTCCTATGAGTCTTAAAAATTGAATCAAGAACTGGAACATGTCCCTAAGACCAGGTCTCAAATATAGATTTGTTTTAACTATAAAAGGCTTTAAGGTTACAATAGACTGTAACGGTTATAACCGCTTTCTAGAAGACAAACTCTTTCGAACCTAGTCCACGTTAAATACGTAAATTAATTAAAGGAATCCATTACTTTACGGTCTTTCACCATTTGCTTCTTAGGGTCAAAGAAAAAGTTTATGGCCTTTCTCCCAATAGATGGCTTCAGAGTTGCGTTACTTTCGTACCACTAACAATAGTAAATTTGTGAATCAAAGTTTGGAAAAAATTTGCCCAGTTTAGGATATTACTTGGACGAAGACCGCAAAGCTCCGCAAGCTTGTGAATAAATTTAAGGTGTTCTTAGTGTAAATGCTTGATTAGAATGAGCAAAAGACAATAAATTTCCATGTTGAAGACACGAGGATCTGTCGTGGATGAACCATTAATGTAATCCATGAAATTCTTTTTTAAAAACGGATCCCTGGACCATTTCGTCCTAAGAGATTTGCTTGGGACTAAGCAATGATTGAAAAAGTACTTACTATATGCCTAAAATTAGATGAAAAATAGAGTTCGATATTTTAATAAAAAGTCCCTGCGATTTTGAGCTTCTTTTTATGGCCTGTCAAACTGTTACGTACCTGACATTTAGTGCCTCCGCTATTTCTGATAGCTGGCGTGCCGGTCTTGCTCTACCAAAATTGCGAAATTTTATCGACTTCTCGGCCAGAGCGAGATACACATTTGATATCGAAATTTCCGGACAACAATTTGTGGAACATTAACGTGCTTTTTCTCCGCAGTCTACAAAAAAGTGCTAAAAATTTTCCCCTGCCTGGATGTGTCAAATGTTATGTAATATAAAAATATATTAAGGCTTTTAGGCGAAGCTTCAAGTGTTTGGAAATGTTTCACAACCATAGTCCAATCATCTTACAATTTTGGCATATTCAATAGCTCGTCATTGCTTCATTTGAGGTACCGCTATCAGCAATGACATGACCCATGCTATTCGTATATCGTAGTGAAATTGTTTTTTTGAAATAACTCTGATAAAGTTGAATAAAACTATGGTTTTGATTATCTTGATTTCATTGATAAATAATTGTGCGTAATTTCTGGGGCGTATGCACATTAAAACAACGTTTTCAATTTAATTCATTGGTATTCCTCATCCGATAATGAAAAGCTTGTCAGTCATAAGCCGTTGGCATTCAAACTGGTTTCAAGCTGTTCAAGCATACTACTACCAAAGCTAATTAGAATATTATATCGATAATTGGTCATACAGCCGTAAACAACACGTTTGTAATAAAATATTGTTGTTATTATTATTATTGTTATGTGAAAAAAGGCGAAGAAATATTTTAATATTTTTAACACTTTTTTTTCACGTCAAATCAATAAGTAAATGAAAGCGATCACATGACACTTTTTATACGTTTTTAATATTAATATATTTTATCTGCTTTCCATTGTCAAAGTTTCATGTTATATAAATATTACTGCTTTTACAAAGTTTATTTCGCAAAAATGAACCTGAAGCGACAAAAGGCTTGGCGATCTTATCGTTATACAATTTCGCTTTCTCTATATAAATTAGCAATCATTAGTCAAATTTTCTCCAATAAGATTGAAGCGACACGAACTCTCTATCAACTTATCATAAAATAGTTTGTGTCGTCAATACGAAAAAGAATTACGGTTATCTCTTAGACGGGGAATCGTAGATACTAATTCACCTCAAGCCAATGGGAGGAGGGCTCGAACGATGAGTTTACGCAAACTGTGACAAGAAAACCGGTAAGTATGCTAGGATGCGGCTCTAAAGTCTGTCAACGTCAATTGTTCCACGCAATTGGAACAGTTTTTATAAAAAAAAAACCCACCTCCAAGTACCCTACACCGCATTGCTTAATTCATATAACGACTATTCAAAATAAGGCCTTATATAGGAAGTAGTTGGAACAGGGGTGCGATCAAAACTATTTCCAATTACGTCCGTCGCGGGGGCAAAACATGTAGGTGTGCCAAATTTCATTGAAACATCTCCATATTTGCGTCCAGTAGGTTGAACGAAAGAAAGCTGAACAGACAGGCGGACTCCGAGTCAATCGATATAGTAAAAAGTAGCTCTGTCTCAATTCCTTCTGCGTGCTGCGTACATTAGCACGAACAAGTGGCGTAGGCGATAAAAAGTGAAAAAAATTGAATTTGTTTAAAAGCAGATATTTGGTTATATATAACGTGATGAGCCGTTCTCTTTGAAAGCACCGTAAATTAATTTTGCATTATGTTGAGATATTGAAGAGTTCGTGTTTAAACAATCCTTGGAAAATGTCAAGCATATGTATATATGAGAATCTTTGCTTTTTTTTTTTTAATTATTTTATTTTATTACATAACCTAATCATTTTTGAAGTATTATTTAAGGGAGATTTACACTTTTGATGATTCCAGATGGACGTACATCACTTTCAATGTCAGAAAATGTGAAAATGATACAATTACGACATATTAAAAGGTGCAAGTGTTTGCAGGTGATGGGCCAGTGATTTGTATAATAATTTTGGAGGAAACATTACGCTCTTTCGGAAAGCGATTAGAATTTTATTAATTATATCAATTTACATTGACAAAATGATGAACGACTTTTTTTTATGGGGAACTATGTACAGGCAAGACGCTCACAATTCACCTCAGATTATATTCCTTCTTATCATTAACTAGCTTCTTGTCCCAAAATGGACTTGTATCATTTTCAAAGAAAGGGGCTCTTATAGTGAAATTGCGGACTATTTCATTGGCTGATCAGTTTGCCAATCAAAGTGACAGAGACTAGTTACGATTCTGCCATAATATGTTCAATTTTAGTTAATTTGGATTGTGTTTTTTTACTGTTCAGCTACGGCTTGGAAGTCGCGTCCATGTACAAAAATTCCGCCTGATGAATTGAGCGACCATTTTAAGCTTTCCTGTTTGTAACCTTTTCAGCGAGAGGAGAATGAACATGAGGATTTATGTCTTACGGGCACTTGAGTAACGTAATTGAATTGTATGAAGTGCGTCTCTAATGCGTATTTCTGATAGACTCGTGTTGTTGATGTCTTTGCCTATAGTAAGATGCTTTTGCATTAGAATGGACTACAAGAAGCAAACTAAGTTATGGTTAAAGTTAAACTTAGATTGTGAGAAAGAGTGCCTTTATAACTGCCCTCAAATAGCCAGCCAGATATACGGAGAAAGGAAGAATCACAATGTAGTAGAGCCAAGATGATTCTTTAAGACTTACACACCAGAGACATTAAATAATATTTTGTGTATGACCTTCAGTTATAAGAATTTGCTTCGAACACTTCATCTCTTATTTTAATTACAAATTTATTTCAATTCGTTTCGCTCAACTTGTTGCGCTTACAACTGGTTTATGATTCAGCTTTTCTTTTTTATGATAGTTCCTTATTTCGCACGCCGTGCATAATAAGGTGTTTATTATAAAATTATTTACGTTGTAAAGTCACATTTGATTTGTTGACTTTTCAAATACCGAGAGTCTGATGATCGCAAACTCGATGCGTAGAATTTAAAGACTCAATGAGTCATTCTCGACAATATAGTTTGTAATGTTTACGTTATGACTGTTTCTGTTTACATGCACTTAATTTAAACAAAATAAATTTATAAAAAAAAAGTGTCCAAAATGTGACGAAAAAAAAAACAAAACAAAACAAGTAAAGCCGCTATAGTAGGCCAAGGCCGGCCATTAAATACCACCCTACAGTTATTGATATAACGACTTTTACATGTAAGGATTTATATGGAAAATGTTCGAAAAATTGGTTCCACCCGAAACATTGTCCGTAGCTTTCATTCTTGGACCAAAGCATGTCATGAAAATTTCTCCAAATTGGCAGCGTGTGGGCTGAACAAAAAAAGGCAAGGTTTGCAGACAGAGAGACAACCTTAGATTGATTCAGAAAGCAGTTCCGAATCGATCGATATAAAAAAGGATGGGTCTATCTAAAATTCTTCTGGTTGTTGTACACATCCACCCAAACTTGATATACCCTTGCACCATAAGTGGCATGTGATGTAAGAAGGGTTTCTGAAATGTTCTTCTGCTGCGAGTCAGCAAATCAATAGCTGGTGATTAACTGAGTTGAGTTTTGAAATGCATTTTCTTCAAAATCCTGTTTTTTTGTAAAGTAACAGAATTTTCTAATATTTTCCCCTTCTTTTCCATTCAACAAAATTTTATATAAATTTTTAGTCATATAGGGAAGTGCAGTGCCGGACCTTAGGGAAACTGTTTTAAGCGGCAAAAATTTTCTTTACAGGTTTAGATAAATATATATAAACCAAATTTTTTGGAAAGCGTTCTTTCGATTATTTCTAACAAAATGTCATTCATACGTTGAGAACTTTGCCTTCCTAACAAGTGACACAGTTAGAGTCGCTTTGAGGCGAATATTTCAAGTTAGCGATAGGCGTATTGATACCACATTTGCATTAATTGCGCTAATTACTCGTTGAAGTTTTTCAAGTTTTTGCTAATTGTGATCGCATTTATGACGGCATTGGTTACATTGGTGTGCACACTTCATTTGATGCTCATTTGTTTATTTTTTTAATTGTTGTCTATGTATTTTTTAAATAAACTTGCAAAGTGTGGATTTAAAGGCTGCTGGATAACCCAGGTCATATGCTTCCCTGTATTCAAAACTCTACCGCACTCGAGATTTGAACTCACGACCACGCCTGATTTTATTCGGCTGCTCTTCCGGACGGCATACGTGAATATATTCAACTAATCTGACTAACTTAAGGTCCGTATATACATTTGTATTTATTCTTCCATCCAGCTTCTTTTGAGAGTCAAGGCCACTGAATTGTGATTTTTAGGATAGCATAGCTCTCATTTACAATTCTTAGGAGACCTATTTACAACGTGTTTACTTGTATTTATAATAATTCTTCTAGTCTTGTCCGTCCGAATATGAGAATTGAACTCTCCAGCCTCAAATGACTTTTCCTTTCAGAAATACTTTGCTTATGTACACTTTTATACACAGCTTACCATATTACGGAAATTTCATTCGAAGATTCTATCACTTTGTACGTATGACATTTTCTTCGAATTGTTGTTAATCTTTTCGTCAGTCACCTACTGCGTCGCCAGATAAAGCATTATGAATGTGTAGTTGATTTCATCATTTTTAGAATTTGGTTCCTTAGAAAATCGGTTTGTTTTCATGCAGACGCAGTTTATTAAACGTGAAATTGTCGTAACAACACCACTCTTCGCAAATTTGAAAGCATCAACCAGAGATATGTCTTAATTGAGTCATATATGTAAATATTTTTTATTTATTTTCTCTTTAATTTTTATCTTATCTCATTTTTCTATTGTAAGAAAAATGCGTTTGAAAATTATTAAAAAGACGCTACGAAGTTTTTCTTTCACTTAATAATAAACAAACATCTATAGAAAGCGAATGATAACAAATGCCATAGACAAAAAGTATTAAACTTGAAGATATTATGCGCATTTTTGTAAGCGGGGAACGACAGTGTTCACTGCAAAATGATAAACACTTATTAGGAAGATACCAGGAAGGCATAGAGTTGATTGAATTTTTTTCTCATATATAGTACTGAGATTTGCTGAAATGTAGATGGCAGCACTGCGGAAGTACATGAAAACTTTGTAAAAAAACATCCCTTTGCTTCATCCTTGACACTTCTGCGTGAACCGTCTGCCCCTGTGCACCGATTTAGTAGATTTCATTTGTGTTTGTAATAAGGAACAATTTCAGACTAAATCTGTAATGAAGTCGTAATTTAAAAATGCGAGAAAATATTCATACCCATTATGCAACGAGAAGATTTTTATTCATTCATCATTCAGACTCATGAGTCTGCTTAGACCCATTTTTAAGTACGCTTCACTAGTTTGATACTCGACCTCTTATTGCTATATTAACTAACTATATGACTGGGACCAAAACCTGCTTTTATTATATGCAGGCTGGACCTGGGCTGAGAACCCACGCACTCTCTACCAGCCTATCAACGTAGACTTAGATATATTGACTTGCCCTTATTTGAGGAGCGCAGATTTGCTTTAGATATCATTAATTTAATATGTGACCTGAAGAATAGAAGATTGGATATATCGGTGAAGTTGACTTTAAAGCGCCTCGCCGCGCAACTCATCAATTGCATTTACTTAAACTTGAATCAATGTAATCCTTCTTGGGTTCTTTCTGATAACTTTAATAACGCGTATCATTTTTTGATCTCTGCATCGGCGTCGAGTAGTGTTGTCAAAGAACGTCTATTCCGTGAACTTCAATTTTCAACAAACAAATCTTTGGCCAAATTGCTCATTACGTGTAAATGGTTAAATGAAAATTAGTTGATTGCAAAATTGTTCGTCCAAGGACTTTATAATTAAATTTGTTTGTATATAATATGTAAGCATAGTGCAGCGCATTAGACTGGATTTTGTCGCTCATTGCAGACGCAAGCAAGCCAACTGGAACCATTTTTGGACTGAACATGAAAGTGGTCAGAATGAATCCCTATTGGTTATCAAAAATTTCTTCATGAATGCTAATATGCGATAGAATAAATGGAAAACAAAATTCGGAATAATAATAAAATTAATAAACTGCATCGACCATGGAGGTCCTCGCGAATATTATGATATCAGATTTTCAGAAACATATTCACGAGACCGAAAATTTGAAAAAACTGTCCAAACTGGAGTTTGGAGGTTTGGGGTTGTTTTCATTTCTTTTGAATTCCTGGCATTTTGGCATGTATGCGAACACGTCGCATCCATTTTTTCGATCTCGCATTCTTAATCGATCAAAGAATGTTTGCGCGAAATGTCTGCTTCCTAACTTCATTTTCTTCTCGCGACTGCGAGGATTCACAAAAGTTACCCTTCAAATATGCCGGACTTACGCATAAGTAGGTACATGCAAAACGTCTGGAAATCTAGCGCTAATATATCTTGCATGGATATGTATATCGATAATCTAATCCTATCTCACAGCTTACAAAAGTTATTTCAAGTTTTTTCAATAATACCGTAATAGTAGAAATTTGATCCCTTAAAATGTATAAATAGCTAACTATTGCTTTGCGTCTTTGTCGCTATATTCAAAGTACTACTCTTTGGCTTACATTATCACAAGTAATATAATCATAACAAAATTGTAATAATAAATATTAAGAAGCCGGCCTTAAATATCAATCAAATCCACGCAGCATATCTGTTAGCAAAACTTGAGAGTAATGATTAGAAACGAGATTAATGTTCCCTATCTCTTAACATGAGTCATGTGTGATGTAGAACATATGGCGAACAATTCTAACGAATGATGCTTTAAAGTTTGAAATAATCGCTTCTACAAATAAAAAAAAAGAATGACTTGTCATTAATTAAGAGATATGTTAACATATGATGCAATATTCTAACAAATTTTTGACTTTTTTAAACGAATCGGTAATCGCTTGTGTGATAATTATGCACACTATATAATTTAATACAAAAAATAACAACAAAAGAGGTGTAAGGAAATAGTTATTTTTGTGCCGAATCCTTTAGTAAGAGAACAAACAGTTTGGTTTGGTTGCGAGAGAGATGTGGAGAGAAAACCCGTTCACTCGATTTGCTGACGGCGCATTGTATCGTAAATATCATCATATATCATATTACGTACGAATTTCAAACATTACTCTTATGTAATTAGACGGCAATTGGTTACGTGGATCAAAGGTAAGGCGGAGATCCCTTCATTTTTAGGTAATTCTGGGCAGATCTACGCACCCGATCTAGCCGGTATTCCAAGCAAGATTGATAAAAGAAAATTGAGGAGAAGATTTGATTTTCTAGATGAAACCTTAAGTCCTTTCTCGTGATTTTAAGATGCGGACAGAGAGACGGACGTTCTAAACTCTTCTTCTCTGATCTATTCAGATCAAACCTAGATACATTCATGCTGTTTCTTCTTCCTCAATCAGTTAGAAGATGTCCCCTCCCCGTGGAACGTGGTAATAATATGAAAGGGTGGGGAGAGAGAGAGAGAAAGATGAAATGAAAGCACTAAAAAAAGAAGATGGAAACTTGAAATTTGGCTTAGGAATTACTCGATCAATTGAGAATTACGAGGTTAACAATTGGGCTTGATCTGTTTGCGTGCACGTGCGCACTTTGGAAATTTTATCATTAATTCTAAGCGTAACAGTAAGTCGTTCGGGACTTTTCTCGGATCACACATAAATGTAGATGTGATGAACATTTAGATAACAGGTGTCCCGAAATATCTTCATAATATCGAAAGTTATAAAAAATATAAACAAGTATAGGTAGATAGAAATACGTATATGCAAAACGTCAATGGCTGTAGTATTAATCAATGTGAATATGTTCATATAAAGCCCATATAAAGCTTAACTGCTCTTCAGCTTGGTGAAGTTGATCCAAAATTTAAAGTAATTATGAAGTCATTGCACAAAAATACAAACATAAGTCGCAAATTTCTACTTTAAATATATGCGGGTTTAAGAATTCATATGGCAGACAGGTAGGTCTAAATCGAATCAGAATCTCATGCTGATCAGAAAACATATATTGTATGGATATATTTCATCTCCTCATCTCATTTCGATAAGTTCAACAAATTAAACAGCAAAATTACTCTCTCTTGGCGATGAAAATAAGGCAGATATCCAAAGCAGAGTGATTCGACCATTATAATAAAAAAAAACATCCCAATTATTTATATAGATATAGAAATATACATATACATATTGCGGTGTTTTTTTTTTCCTATATCCACATAAACATGTGTAATTAGTCAGTCGGTAATCAATTTACTCATTCTTTCTTCCATTCTTTAAAATCGTCCCGGCAGTTGTATACTTGATTTAAGAATTTAATTTAGAACTGGCTTCTGCCTTTGTGCTTAAATCAAAGCGTGGTGTTTGCATTATATTTCTGTTTGTTTATTTCTTTTGCATATTTGCCTCCATATATTCGACGTCGTAAAGACGCACATAACCAAACGGTGATTGCTATTAGCACACGATGAAACTTTGTTTATTGTTTAACTTATGAATGCATTATTGAAATATTATCCAAAAAGTTTCAAATCAATGCTAAATATCGATTGGAAATCATATACTAATCAGTTTGCATCATATGTATGCATGCACTCGTTCCTGATATTTCTTAAAGAAAGAATAACTAAACATATCGACATTTATGACTCATCAAAGATAATTAACTTAGTTCAGAATTGCATGTACGTGCTCGCATTGTCTCCGAAGAATAACAAAGTGGACATAGATACACAAATTAGCAGATTATAAATCGGATAAGTATTTATTAATTAGGTTGCGCTGTTTGCAATAAGTCCATACGTCAAAATATTTATTTCCCATAAAATCGTATTTCCAATCATATGCAAAGAAAATCAAGCGAAAAGTGTACTGTAACTACTGCGTAGGCGTCATTTTTTTATGTAAGCATGAATATGTTTTGTGTAAGCGAACCCTTTTCCAAACTCGTTTTTCTTTCAAAATATAAGTTTACCCCCTTTAGCATTGGTTGGTTGAAACATGTCAAGTTCCTTTTTAGGAGCATACTCTTTACGCCAGTAGTAGTAAGTAGGTAAGTGTATATAAGAGATTAATGCACTGCGATAATCTTAAAAAAATATGGTCTTGAAAAGAAAGAAAATTCTGTTACGTCAAATAGCGAGTTTATTACGGCAATGATAATGATAACGTGTAAATAAAGTGTATGTTTTCAAAGCTCTCCTTAATGTAAATAATCCGACAAGTTTACGAGATAAGGCGGTTGGTGGTAGTTAATGTAGATAAATTCCGTTTATTTAGAAATACAACATGTAAATTAAATATGAAGAATAGGCCTTCCCTTTCGTTTAATGCAGATTACTTGACATAGTCGACTTTTGGAATTTTGGGGTTAAGTACAAACAAAAGTTAAAACTTTATAAAAATTATTTATTATGTCAATTTCATTAATTCATGGGTGACTTATCTCATTTAGTTTCAAAGTCTGTGGCAGCTACCATTACACTTCAATTTTGGTGATTGATATATAATAATGAAAAGCAACGAAAAATAATTGAAGACAACATTTTAACACAAGCCAGTGTTCAGCGATGCTTTGGTGTCTGACATTCCCTTTAATAGTCTTTTAAAACTAAGTAAAACAAAAAAAAATACGCATTTGAGCAGCAAAAACAGCAACGGTCAGCAAGTGGGTGAAGTGAGTAAAGATTGAAAGCTACAAAAATTATTTTTGATAAATTAACGAATATGGTCTCTTTGCGACATTTTTGATACTTTAATGCCCTTAAATTTCGTAAAACAAACTTTGATGCGACAATGTGAGGTTTATTAATTGAAGATAAGACTTACGTGTTAAATGTTTTTTGATAATCTTTGATTTGTTTTCGAGAAAATTCATGAAATTCTGTGTACACATTGACCACCTTGAAGTTTTGTGGTACCTCTATGCCGGCTTCCTGAGAATCTATAATTATTTGACGACGATTAAGTATGTGCGTTAGTTCAGACGAATCACTACCCGAATCACTGTTGGGATGACCTAAAGATGACCGTCTATCATTGGAGCTGGTTATACCAGATATTGAGGAGCCAGCAGATGATGCGTTTGATGATACAGACATTTTGAAGTACACGAATTATTTTTCTTCCTTTTCTCGTTCTCGTCAAACTTATAGGTACTTTTTTTTTTTTTGACAGGTGCAATTTTCGGAAAGAGAATACAAAACACACCCTAGTTTTTGTTTTCGTGGAATATATGTCCTCTCCTAAACTATGTAAGGATAACGAAAGTTAGATTGCACGTATCCACACAAAATAGCTTTAACGACATAAATAAATCACAAATACTGATCTTTATTTTTAATACAAAGTTTTTCTTATTGTATCTTCGTTTATTTTTAAATTTAATATTTTTCTACAGGACACACAACTTTCCGTTATTTATAGTCGTCTCGAAATCCGCAAACAAACTTCTCTTTCAAAATAAAAATATTATTTATTTTTGAATTCACATACGTGTTTCATTTTCGAGTAAGCCCAATGAGTGGGTTTTTCGAATTTGCTGAGAATAAAATTAAATTTCTTAGAGTATTCCTCGATGCCCATCGAGTGGTTTTTTGAATTTGATGAGAATAAAATTCAATTTTTCAGAGAATTCCTACTATCGGAGTGGCTTTTTGAATTTTCTGAGAATAAAATGCAATTTCTCAAGAAGATTGAAAGAGAAATATAGGAAATTGTTAGATTTATTGTAGTGTGTAATACAAAACGCAGCAAATGCAATCTATAAAATATCGCAATAGTTTATTTAGTTGCACTTTAAAAGAGAGAGACAGAAAGAGAGAAAAAAAGATGCAAAATAATTGGAAACAAACGGTCTCATCTGAAAACACAGTTACTGAGAAAAACTCATTTTTCTTCACTCTCGCAGATCGAGGTTGTATTACAAAGTATTAAGCAAGCAAACCACACACAGAGTTACTTCGAATTAGCACATTCGCACGAGTACGAGTTCATCGTTTATAATTTTTTTTTTATTACAATTGTTACTTATTTAAGGTTCGTTTGTCTGAGTTGTCGGTTAAGAAGGGAATTCTGCACCGACTAGCTTGACATGTTTCAAGTCCTTTTGGCTGTTACATGCACTTGCAAAAATTTTACCTACTTTTACTACAATTAAAAGAGTGAGTCGTTCCTTTTTTTTAAGCAAGAATATTCCAATATCTTGCTTTTTTATTTGCCAGTTTCCAACACTAATGAATGAATGTCTCTTTTAATTATCAAAAAGCACAAAAAGTATTCTAGTGCAACCGACATAGTAAATAATAAAAGATGCGTGATTTTCACTAAGCATATTTAGATTTGTGGGGGTTCGTAGTAGACCGCCTATGAAACCGTAATGTACAGATTATTCAATAAATCGCTTAGTTCCGCGCCATAAACGATTACTGCAATTGTCCTACTGGTCTTTTTACATTTTGCAATGCCGACGGCAAATCGCTTTTTGCAATGAATTTTAACAGATTTCGTCAGTCATAAAGCTGTTTTAACAGATTTGGTGAGTCATAAAGCTGGCGGTTTTGCAAATTAAACGATCTGGCAATTTAAGTTGTTAGTTGAGCACTCAACCATTTTTGGCAATTTTTTTATTTATTATAAGCGACTCTGTGCTTTGCCTTTCAATGTAATTTCAAGAACATTTTCGAATTAAAATTATAAAATTGCATTTGTGGCTGAAAGGCGGAAAAATTGAAACGATTTTAATAGGGAAAAAAACTACAAACAAAAAAAACGATTTTAATACAAAAAAAACTAAATTGCCCAAAAACTCGAGAAAAAAAATGGTTCGTCGTCATTTGGTTTGGTGGCGCTTGGAATAAACCATGGTTGGAGTTGTGCATACCGCTCATTGCAATTGGATATTAAATAAAAAGGGACAAAATCAAAATGTACCATCGATAGAAGAAACACAAAAAACCTTAGTGATGTTAGGAGATAAAAATCAAAAATTTATAGATTCTCGTGATTCGAAGTGTGTTATGTGATAGATGCTTTATATAATGTAACGAGTAAAATGTAACTAAGTTAGAGAAATTGAAAGATCATATCGAGTCGTTGGCAAAGTATTTCTTTCTTAATTTTTCATGAATCTTAAATGTAGATTCATTTACTGCATCAACTTTATAACGGAAAAACAGTCTTTAGCATCCTTTTTGGAAAGTTGACAATTTCTGAGATAAAATATAGTGCATTTGTATCAAACACTTCCAACACTTTTTAGAGGAACGGGAGTACACAGTCTACAACGAACACACAGCCCTGGCAACAGAAACTAAACCTAAGACAGGGAGAAGATAAATTTGACATTTACATTTTATTGCTCAGCTTATATCAGATATACAGTGTACACGATGCGAAGTGTAGCCCTCACTTTGTCACGGTCTTATGAAGTACACGCTATCGGTGAGATTGATCTGAACATCAAAACATTTTGAAGCAGTAAGACGACTCCGATGTTAAAAGTGGTATAAATCAGCCTATAAATAACTCATTATATTTAGAGGTAATAAAAGTACCATTTTACAATCTAGCAGTTCGTTGCGATAAGAATCCAACCTAAGACCTCTCTTTCTGTATAGTTTGCGAGGAATAGCATTTGAGAAATTATGTTTCGGATCTAGGCACTAGAGCTATAGGCACATTAATTACAGAACGTTACAAGATCTACGTTTGCACAAAGTAAGTAGGCAGACGAAATCTCTGAGTTGGATAACACAACCAAATACAATAACAAAACAAAATTTTTATTTTAAGCAAAACCAAACAATATAAAAGTTCTGACTGCCTTGTGGCCGAGTCACTAATAGTCAAAATTTTTGTTCACTGCATAACGATTAGGGAATAACAAAAGGGTCTGACTGTATATTTTTTTGTTGCTGTGCACTATGTATTTTGACCCTCTTTTGCTTTACCATTTAGAATTTGCAATTTTTTTTGTTTTACCTTGGAATTTGGTGACACTTAATTTTTTTCGTTTAGTAGTATGTCAGTTTTATTATAAAAATTTTCCTTTTATGTGTTTTAAATTCGAATTTAGAGAGGAAAAGAAATAGATGTTGTCATGTGAGAATTGTATGGAGGGACATCGGACTTAAGACAAAAATAACTATTCGCTATTATTCCTTGAAGTTTCTGTACTTCCGCTCGGCACATTTGAGTTGTTGGATGCCCTTTTACTCCTTGGCTGCATTTCTTTCTAGGTGTTTCGCTCCACATTAACCACTTATTTTTTTTTTTTGTTGATTATATTCACGGAGTTATTTTTATTTTATTTATTTTTTTGCCGATTTTTATAATTATTTATCTTCCACCTACACTGAACCTGATGAATGGTTTATTAGGGGACGAAAAAAATTACAATGTGTAAAAAAATTTCTTACTTTGCGTTCAAGATCACACTCGCTTATTCTCGATCGTCGTAACGGTTCACTTTGAATATTTTTCTATTAGTTTTTAGTTAGCTTTTGTGTTATTTCTTAATATTATCATTTATTTATTACTACAATTCATAAGAAGTCATTTCCTCGTCACTTCCATTCTCGGGCACATAGCTAGGTGATAACGCTTTTCCTCTGTGATTGAAATGATAGAATGAAGGAAAGTTGCCTAATGTGTCCCAAGATTTAGCTTGCATATCGACGGTAGCACGTATTTCTTTGAAGTTTCCTACCACTTGTACCACATAATATATAATCATTATTAGGCTTACGACAATTTGTACGACTATCTGAAAAAAAAGAAATAAGACGCTAGCAATTAATTCTCAAATTAACAGAACATATATTATAAACCCTACATCCAATGGCAGCTTGGTAAATTCTTGCTCTGTTAAACGTAAAAAAGTGCGATCTGAAATGGAAAAAAGTTATTTACATATATGAATAAAATGAACAAAGCTTTGTAGAACTTACAATGCGCAGCTGAATATGCAGCGTGTGCTAAACTTAAAAACCCAATGGTTAATAAGATTTTATTAAACAATTTCCCACTCATTCTTCACTGCTAACTGTATAGAAACTTTGTAATTTACAAGTATTTTTTTTAAAAGTTTCGAAAAACAAATGCCTTAATTGATGAACAGTGCAAATGATTATAAGAACTGCTCTGTAAGCATATGTTTTTGTATATTTCTTTCTCAACACCTTTTGTAAGCGCTTTGTTATCAAGACTTCTTCTTCTTCTTTTTGCTTTTAAAAGATAGCCAGCGAGCGAACGATTGAACAACATATGACTTTGAGTGTCAAAATATAAAAGTTCACCTTGCCATCTGAAAAAATTTTGAAATAAAAGATAATCGCAAATTTTGCTTATATGGTTTTTCTTAATGCAAAAGTCGTAGCCCGTGTGTTTGTTGCTGCAAATTTGAATTTTTGTTTACATTTTCCATGTACGTGGGTTGTTTGCATTTGAAAAGTATGATCAGATGTATTTTTTGCTGTAAAAAGTAGCACTGTGTGTGGTAGTTGCCGAAAATGTGTACATTTTGCGCCCATTTTATTTGTTGCCTAGTTTGCTTTTTTACTATAATTTTTATATATGCAACTGTTAATATTATTATTATTATCAATAGTATCATTATTATTATTATTAACGTTTAAAACCGTTACTACCGAAAATGTAGTAAATTTGCTTCGTAACATTAATTAAATTATTTTTACAAAAGGGAATTTAGGTAACAGGATGGGGAAACGACTTGGCTAGATACTTGACATACTTGGATAGGAGGATTTATTCCGTATGATAAGAAATTTCTTTTGAAAAACGAAACGATATAAATAAAGTGTTAATAAGCCAATTCAATATATTCATTAACTCAGTGAGTCGTCTGTGGCTCATTTGGCGATTCAAAGAAGAAGACGAATAATCATTAATTTTCTTAAGAAAGGTCAGGGGACCGATCTAATCAGCGTACAATTTCAGAATACATAGCGGAGCTCTATCAGATCCTGGGGTTGATTAGGAGCTATCGCACAATATGAATTACAAAAATGATACAATCGCTTTTTGTTTTAGTGTTACTCGATTACTTCTGCATCCAATTGGACTTTTTATTCGCTGCAATTGTGATGAAATATTCATGATATCATCCATCGGGCATGGATAATAAAATAATGCAAAGACCAGAAAGAGAACTATGTAAATAAATATATAACATATGAAATTTGAAAAAACGAAATTGCTGGAACAAGTGAAATATATTTTACAAAAATATAATACAAAGCTTAATAAACTGAATTAAATATATCATTGTTTCTTTAATAGGTGCTCGCATGTGTTTTGGTCACCTTTCTCACTTGAAAAAGGCATTCATTGAGAGAAATTGATGCCAAATATTTTCCACGATTGTCTACGACTTTTTCACATATTCCTGGCAATACGGCGATACCGTGTAGAAAGGACGATATTAGTTTGGCAGTGATCCTAACAGCGGCCCATTTTCGCGCCTCTTCAGCTTTTCGAAATCGTGTGCCAGCCAAGCCATGCTGCGTTGATCTAAACAAAAGGTAATCAGAAGACGCTATGTGGCAGAATTCCCCAGTCAACCTGCAGCAGTGTATCCTTGACAACGCTTACAACGTGTGGTAGACCGTTGTCATAGAGCGCGTGTTAGCGGCTATTGCTGGTCTTTTTTGCAATAATATATCGTTCAGTTTGTTCGGTGCACGTCTGCAGTAAACGTTACATTCGGGTTTAGCAGCTCGTTATACACTGCACTTTGGTAGTCCCACCATATGCACAGCACAACTTCTCCCTATTAATGTGGATGGCTCTGCTGGGCTAAGTCATGACTCCTTGCGACAAATACTTTTTAATCGTAGCATATGGAAAATTTCAATCCCCACAAGAGATGCGAGATATAATCTCCCCCTTTTTTTCCATTAATTACAGATCATTTTTTTGTTTCATATCTTCGCTATAATATATTTTAGAATTGCATTCTGATTAAAAATAAATACTAAATTTAAACAAGTAAGAAAATTACATTAGATCTTTTGTACCGACTAAAAAAAGGTAAAGAACCCAATTTTCGTACTCT
The DNA here is from genome assembly GCF_014805625.2 of Glossina fuscipes. NCBI lineage: Eukaryota > Metazoa > Arthropoda > Insecta > Diptera > Glossinidae > Glossina > Glossina fuscipes. The sequence goes on along the minus strand of NW_023998464.1, from coordinate 938,549 downwards.
ATAATATTGGAAGAGCGCGGTTGGTTTATTCTGTTTTCAGAACGTCAGTAGAAATTCATACGACGTATGTGTTGTACCTTATGAATTATAAGCAAAAAACAACGAATGCAAGAATGTTCACAGTTTTTATTGCACAGGCGCATGCGTGTACTTTAACCGGTTTGGGTCATTTTCAAATTCTTTTGAAAATTTGTAGGCGACATCTCCATTTTTGTGAAGGAGAGAACCTTTACCACAGATAATACACAACTGGGCAGACGGGCAGATGGACAGACGAACAGGCGGACATGTTTAGATACATAAAGAATTTATATACTTCATGGTGTTTTTGAGGCTTGCTTTTGCATGTTGTGAAAAAAAATCACATTGTAAGACGCTATAATGTTGGGTTCGCATGGTCCTTTTTGTTCAGGTACTAAGTGGTGCTAGATGCGTCTTCCCACCAATTTGGCCAATTTTCGATGCGTGCAAGAGCTTCCAATGTTTCTTCCAATGTTGTAAAATATGTAACCGATAGCTTTCTTTTTGCAGCACCGTGTGCAGCAGACATTACAAAGGCGGACAGACGGACATACTTAAATTGTTTGATGTTGATTAAAAATATATATGCTTTGTGGCGTCGTTGAAGCTTCCTTCTCCTACCCCTTATCCTTCGGCGATGGGTATAAAAACAAAAAATGGGTAACAAATTAAGCAAAAATTCAATAGATGTTTACCAGACTACAATAAATTTTTTTTTTCCCTTTACGTAGAAAAGGTATGTCACCAAAACTGCGATGTAATTGAGAAAGTCCGTACAAAATCATCACAAGGATAAATGGCGTGGTCTATTGAATACGAAAACATACCGGAGGTAGAACTAGATCAAAGTGGTACACCTGGACCGACTGACCGCTTATCGAAACGACCTGGGTTGGGACGAACAAGATTAAGTGAAGGGTAGTGTTACGGAAATACCAAATCCAGTTCATTCCAACTAAGTAATAAAATCTTTAAAAAAAAAAAGAAAACTTGTGATGAGAATGAGTTTTAAAGTCGTCAATGGTCCAAACGGTCAGACTGGTTGTAAACTTTGAAAATTGTCTAAGTAAAATAAATATGAATAAATTGATATTTGTTAAATTTTCAAATTTTAGTGTTATTTTGTTTTTTTTGTACAATAAAGAAATTTTATTTAATCAGAGAATTATGCTACAGGTGTTTCTGGTAAAAACTTTCATGCAAACGTGTCAAATATGAGCAAAAACAAAATGAAAATGTTGCGGGGAGAATTTTTCTTAGCTTTTGTTTACTTTTATTGAAAAACATATGTATTTTTTTTCAGACACATTCTGGTTAATTTTTGGTAATTTTGAAACACCAGCGCACTGGTATCTGGTAATTTTGGGAGACATTTGAACGATGAACATATCGTGGAGGGAAAGATAAGACAATTTAAATAAATTTAAAACAATAATAATAACAAAAAAAAAACCTGTGACGAAAATGAGAGCGGTTTACCGTGTTAAGGTCGTCAATGGTCCAAGGGTCCATGGTCTAATTTTTTATTATTATTGTACTGTTGGTGCGCAACGTTGTTCGTTTAACTTTCATTGGGACACATTAACGGCGTTAGACAACGAAACCGCGTGTTACTGCTTCTACATTATATTAATTATTCCTTCATTGTAGAAATGTTTGTACGTGATGCTTGCATAATGAAACACACATATATATATATATATATATATATATATATATACGCACATGCTAACATTTAATATGCACACCTACCAAGCGATAGCAAGTGAAAGAAATTATTTAAATACCTTAAACCGCGATATACTTATGCAGCCGGTAGAGATATTTGCAAATTTAATAGCCATTGACATATTGTGATATAAATTTAACACTATTCGGCTATCGCGTATCGCAAATAGCAACGGCACGGAAAGCACCTGATGTGTGATGTAAGTAATGGTCAACCTATGGCAATAAAATAGATTGTCGAACACCATCGTCGTTGTAATTTGCGTTTACTTCGCAGTTCTACAAGGAAACACGAAAACGCTATTGTCATCGAAAGCAGCAGATGAGTGCATATACATGTCGTGTCAATTTAAAATTTCACATCATTAACTATTTACCTACCGAGAAGCGTTTAATGATGGTGGCGGTTAAATGTCATGCAAATGTATCCTTACGTAGTTTTCATTATTTTGTGAAGTCTCACACTAAGAGGGCACGCTAAGCTGCATAGGTTTGCCCATAATTTAGCCCCATCACGACTTTATTTAAATAAAACAAAAAAAAAAGACCAATACCAACCTACGTACACGTTTATATATTTTACAAAGAAGAAATCAGAGCGACGGCTTATTGCTAAGCTTACCGCTTACTTCTTAATGTAGGTACATTGCAATTCGTCTTCACCTGTATCCTTTTAAAATGCACTTTTTTTTGTGACCATAATTTAAACTTATTATCAGAACAAACATGGAATGATAGCCGGTCACTATGCACATATGCACGTACAAAGATAGATTCCTATGTTAAAGAAATGCGGTTTAAATATCGATCGCTCGATGATGATTCAAAAAAGGAAAGTAAGTCTCATATAGCTATCATTTAGTTGCGTTTTAAAACTTCAAGTGTACGGATAAATATTGACATTGAAATCCAATCGTTTTATCAACCGAGTCCGTTTTCTTTTGCAATTATTCTGATATCATTTAGAAATAATAAAATAGGTATCCAAACACTAACAAAAGATTAATTTTTTAGTCTTCATTAAGTGATTGAAGTAAAGAGTTAACCATGAAACATTTTGATTTGGTTACAATATTCTGTATGGCGCTAATATTGACAGCAGATGGAGAACTTTCTGAAACTGGTATTAAATACTAATTGGATTAATTTCATTACAACAAAAAAAAAGAATACCTTTCTTTTCCGGTGACCAGAGTTAGTGAACAAAAAGTTATTCGTATCGAAAATTTTCAATAAATTTTTACAAGAACTTTTTGGACAATTTAAACAAGATATGTAAAACATATGAAAAAGTTCAAATTTGGAATACTCGTCACGCTAATAATCGCAAAGTTTTCTTTATCTCTCTATCATATCGACTTTCTTTTTTTTAAAACCCACAATTATTCATGGGTTGTCTCCTATACGTGCGGCAAAGGGTGACCGTCAGAAAGAGGGGGGAAAGTCAGAGAGATAAGGAGTGGTCGCAGACTAGGATATGCATGGCCGATAGGTAGGTGTGATGTCTTTAACGATCAAGCACTCACTACAACTGCGATCACACACCAATCCCGACTAAACTGCAGTCTACCGCACTGGGAATCCGGGTATGCCGCTTCCATACTCTAGCTCCTTAACTGTTGGCTGTGCGGCAGCCCAAATTGTTTAAGCATTAAATAGACAAATTCTGCGAATCATTTCACCACTCCATCTTGTTTTTTTCCCATAATGTATGTAACACCCAAAAGAAAGCTTTAGAGACCCTATAAAGTACATATCTTCTTCTTCTGAAATCATTTAGTCATGTCTGCCAGGGTGTGTGTCTGTGGGGTGTGTATCGTTGCCACTCTGCCAGCCACAAAAGAGAAAGACATGGGCTTTGAATTTGGTAGAAACATTGCAAGTCTTTGCAAGTGGGTTGGTATTGAATATGGGCCAAACTGGTCAGATCGGAAGCCCGCAGTGGAGCATAAACTGAACCCAACTCCGCTTTTCTTAATCAAAATTTGTGGATTTTTTCTTGTTAATAAGAAATGACAGAAGTTAGAAGACTGAAATTTTCCACATTTACTTTGCGAAACACTGCACTCTCTACGCCCACACAAAGTTACAAGCGATTAAACGATCTTTTTTTTAGCTTTTTAAGGTTTCATGTTTGCTTATCATGAAGCAAACAAGCTAGAATGTTTAAAATTATTTCGTACATTTCTCAAATAAAGATATGTTATCTGTAGAAAAGTGGGTTAGTCCTAAAATGAATGTGATATACACCTCGACCTCGTGGATTAATTTTTTCTTAATAATTCCAGCGATATGCATATCAAATAAAAGAACTTGGAGTGTAGAATGAGAAAAGCATAGTGGTGGTTATGCGAGACTCGGCTCCCGCCGAATATAACTTTCCTACCTGTTCATTTTTGCGATTTTTGCAGTCGACGGGTGAATACGTTTAAGCGGGTTTCTTTTTTCTAATATTGACAGTGTAACTTTATTTCCAGTTCATGGAAAAACAATTATTTATTGTGAAAAAAAAGAGCGTGTTTTTGAGGGAAAGTTAATTGCACTCGGTTTGTGAAATTTTACCGAAGCTTAATTTTATTACTATACCCTTCACCACTTATCTTTCTACGATGTATTAAGTGTGTGCGGATGCATGCACCACAGAAGGACTTGAGATAGGTCCACACAATTTTTATTATATTGATAAATTTACTTCCTGAATCGATCCAAGTTTATCTGCCCGTCTGTCCGTTTATTTTTGTGTCGCAACAACATTACAGGTCGCAACTTTGAGTTATTTTGATGAAATTTGATACCTCTAGACATTTTGGCTCAAGAACGAATACTGCTGAGAATTGTTCTGATTGGACGACTTCTTCGACCAACCTCCTTATGAAACCTTAATTTGAAAAGTCGTTATATGAAGGAAGTGATGCAGGGTATTTAAAGATCGGTCATGCCCCACTACAGTGTTTTTACTTTTTTTCATAAAATAAATATTCAATAAATACATTTCAATTGAATTTATTTTCTTGGACTCTAGAACAACAGCAAAAGCAAACACTATACAGTTCTTTTTCAACTGCCACACCGCTTGCACTAGAATTATCAACGCAAGGCTTTATGGAAACAATGGAACAAGCATTGGAAAATTCTCAAAAGGGCGAAGCTAAAGTTAGAACTGTCTCTTTTGAAAGTGAACAAAAACAGATTCAGAAAACTGCGGGTGATGTTGAGGTAATTGAGCTAAGAGCAGGACCCGCTATGGAAAAGCAAGAAGAAGAAGTAAGCACAGGAGTGGAAGATAAAATTGAAAGAATGGAGGTGGACGAAGTCAATGATGGAGTGATACCAGCAGTTGAACAAGAAGTTGGTGAAGCCGGGGAACCGGAAGGCGAACAGGCAGGTGAAGCACAGGCTAAAGAAGAAGCGGAGCCAGAAGTGGAAGTAGAAGCCGAAGCAGAAACCGAAGTGGAAGCCGAACAAGAAGCGCTGCCGGAAGCTGAAGCGGAAGCTGAACTGGAAGTTGAGCCAGAAGCGGCATCAGAAGCTGAGCCAGAAGTGGAAGCAGAAGCTGAACCAAAGGTGGAGCCGGAAGCTGAACCAACAATGGAAGCAGAAAAGGAGTCCGAACCAGGCGCTGAAAGTGCAGAGCCTGAAAAAGGAGTTGAGGAAAAACTGCCAGAAGACGAGTCGAACATCGATGGCAGCAATGTGAAGGAACAAGAAACAAATTCAAACACCAACAATGCAGAAGAAGGAGTCCCAACAGGCGCAGAAACACAACAACCCAATCCAGCGGAAACGGAAGAGAAATTACAAAATGACGCCCCGGCTGGTGAAGTTGAAATAAATCAAGAAAAACCTCACCTAGTCGAGACTATTAATAAGATAAAGCCCGACTTATGTTTTACATGCAACAGTAAAGAAGACAGCGCTTGTGAAAAGAGAGCAACCGAACAAGTTACTTGTAAAAAGACTAACAACAACAATAGTCAAAATGAACATAGCGGTTGTTACTCGATGTTTGACGGTAAATTTCGTTTCGTTTATTTTCCTAATAGTTTTTAATTAAACTTTTTCATTTCTTTAAAGAGAAAGGTAATACTACTATGCGCGGCTGCGTGAGTGACTTAACAGAGCAAGGCTTCAAATATTGTTTGAAAAGTAAAAAGTTTTGCGAATTATGTTACTCCAACATATGCAATAATAAGAAAATAACCGGCGGTGCAGCTGATCTTCACAAATTGAATATTATTTTACTTGCCTTGGTGAATATTTTCACATATATTAACTGCAGGGACATTTTTATAGTAAATGCAATGTAATTTCAAAACATTTTTAAATGAAATAAAATTTCATAATTAATAAGCTCAAAAGATGTTGTAGATGTAAATTAGTTAACGCATTAAGTGCGCTGGCATTAGACAAGACAGATGTATTGCAATCGTTACCCTCACAAACGTGGCACTGAGTGTTACTTTTATCCGAACATACATATTGCATTTGTTCATGGGCATCGACATAGCAACCACGTATAATGACTTTGTCTGCAGTTAGGAAGAAAAAAAAAGCAAATTTTAATTCGCAACAGACCTTAATAAGCACAATCTCGTACTTACTCCAGATGCCATAGAAGCAACCTTTACTCCAACCAGCGTCGGCACGACAACTTGCTCCCTTTATATTTCTTGCATTAGTTCGGCATTTAGTATTCGTATCACTGCGGCACACAATGCATGTAAACTTGAATGTTATTTCCTTGTGATTGCAACCATCCACTCCAGAGCATTTCTCGCAACCATTCTCCTCTTTACATTCGCCTTCATTTGCCATATGCTCATACAGACAACCTCTTTGCACAAAATTATTTTTCAGGTGTGTGTAACACGCCCCTTCGTCAGTGTAAATAAGTTCTTTTTTGCTGCAATCTGTAGCCAAATTCGGATCCTGTAAGTTAAAGCATTCGGTGCTTTCTTTACTACCTTCACATTGAATGCATTTTAGTGTTTGTGGTCTTTTATAAGAGCGCGAATTGCAATCATTTGAATTGCATAGTAAACATTTGCCAGTGCTTTGGTTATCTCCTGCACACGGATTGAGTTCGTCTGATACACAACCCCGTTGCATATTTGTATCATTGTCGCCGTATGTGTAACATTTATCATTTTCAATATAATTGTAACAAGTTCTTCCCGCCTGAAAGGGCTCGAATGGATTTTTACAACCTTCTCCGTTGCACTGGAAGCAAGACAAACGTTCCCTTGGAAATATACCGTCGTTACAAAGAGCGCCAGAGCATACAATACAAGTGTCGTTGTTGCTGCATTGATCAGTTTTTTGAGCACAGCGCCTTTCCACTTTTCCGTCAATCACTTTTGCCAAGCATTCGGTCTGTGAACTTTCACAGATTTCATCGAATTTTTTATCCGAAACATTAGTCCTGGAGCAATCTGCGTCACTAGTAGAACAACTTTTGCAAACATTATGATCATTACAGCCTTCGAATTCACATACTGCACAGGATGGAGCCTGGCAACTTGTTGTTACGGCATCTGCTGCTACGCAACCCCGAAGTATATCACCGTTCATACCTGCAGGATATTATAGAATTCAAATTATTTGAAATTGATCAAGTTTTGAGCCATTTCTATAAATAAAAGTCAATGTTCGTAGACGACTGGGAAACCACTTGAACGATTTGCACTTGGTTTCTTCTGGTCCGTGTTCTTCTGAGATATCGTCATTCTCGGCCAGCGGTTGTGTAAAATATTTCCATTTCTGTTGTATATAATGATAGATAACATATATGTATGGAGTCACGTGGTAGTGAATCCGCCAATGACGCATTTAGGCAATGGGGAAGCATTGCCAAGCTTTTTAATAAAATTCTACATTTACTAATTATCGAACGCACAAGACATTTAATAAAATGTATCGCCCGTTTCCATTTGTTATATATCTCTTCGTTCTGTTACATAAAATGAGATTTCAAACAATAAGGAAGCCTTTGAGACTATCGGTGGATTTGTTTCCATAAATTGGCGTTAAGATCAGGAAGACGCTGAACTGGTGATCGCAACAAGTGATAATCAGAAGGATCATTGTCCAATGAATACACGTGCTTTACAACACGCTATGCCTGAGATGTTGCATATTGTTGGTAGCGTTCCTTGGCGTTGGAGCAATCCATAATGCACGTCACACTGTTTAACCTTAGCCATGGGTATGCAGCCTTGTTCTCACAGCAAATAGTTCACATGGCTTGCATCATGGATTTTTCATACCAAGTGTTATCGAAGTGTATTCATTTTCCATTCAGCGTCATCTACCTTCAAATTAAACAGCAAAAATAATGCTTCACTCAAATTACATTTTGTTGGCATAAACTTCCGCTCGTTCAAGCTTCGTTAAAACTAAGTTCCGTACTCTCCGACGATATCACGTGTACTGTGGAGCAAAACTTGAGGATAGTGTCTCTGACATGTAAAATTCATTCATGTACGACATAGTATTAGTTATGCTTTTTTCTTGAAAATAATTCAAAATACAGTTCATTTAAACACCTAGTCCTCTTTTTAAAAATCTATTTTATCAATTTCTTCTCTCAACGAATATAAAAACTCTTCAATATGTTAGTAATAAATTGGTAATTAATTTTTTGCTTAAAACGAGACACTTACAAAATTTAATATATTAGTATACGTTTAGATACGAAGTGCCTTGAATTTTGTGTTATGTGTCCAGAAAGAGATCGTTTTTTCCGCCTTTTACAAAGACTTATTCTCTTTTTGGAAACGGCCCGCTTAAGTGCCACTGTCAGGGTAATTGAACTTCACTAAACATTCTATATATATATCGTGAGGAACTATAGTCGTCCCTTGTTTTGGCCTTACAGGTTCTTCGTCTCTGAGGGGGAGTCTTAGAGTAAGTTAGGCTTAGAGAGTCAGGATTAAGTAAGGAGAAATTAGAGTAAAGAGAAATCAAAAGAAGTTGAGAAAAATTAGCTTAAGTCGAAGTCGTCAGGTTTGACAGTGCTAGAGTAAGTTGGAGAAAGTGGGTTAGTCGCGAGGTGAGTGAAGGAGCGGACGTTTTGGTCTGTGAATTATATTTGAAGTAGAGAAAAGTGAAAATTTGAAACGTCAAAGAAGAAATACTGAAATATATTTTGAAGAAGTATAAAAAAATCTTATAAATTTCAATTCAGAAAACCCAAGATTTTATCAAAAGCAAAAGAAAACTGCAAGAATTTTAGTTTTCTGCAGCGATGATCAACAGGAGAATAGAAACGTAGAAAAACCAAACGAAGATATTTCTTGTGAAATAAATCCTGGAACCGCTCAGCTACTCCAGCATCAGATTTTGGGCATAAATAGCCCTAACAATATGTAAACGTAAATAAATTAGTTCATTTTGAATTGTGTTACTGCATTACACATATTACAACAAAATTCATAAGAAAACAAGTAAAGCCACTATAGTGGTCCACGGCCCACCTATCCTACCACACCGTACAGTTATTCAAGATAAGGCGTTATATGAGAAGTGGTCGAAAAAGAGCTGCGTTCTGCACGATTTTCAACAGCGTTCATCCTTGGCCCAAAACCAAATTCATCGAAATATGTTAAACACAAGAAAGCAAAATGAACAGACAGACGTAAACCTTTAAATCAGATCAATAAGCCGTTCGCAATTGATCGCTATAGTAAAGACCCTTTTCTGATAAGTGTTTACACAAACTGTTGCAAAAAAAAGCATGTTCTTTTCTCTTATGACTGGTGACCATTGGCAACGCCAGAATATGCCTTCAAAGTATTTCAATGTAAGCTCGTTGGGGTCACTGGAATAATTTTCGTAAAAAAAAAGAAGAAAAGTAGATCAAGCAAAACAAACAATTTCTTTCGAAACAATTAAAAACGCTTTAGTGGGACAAAGCCCTTCATTAAATCCCCTACACCACCTCGCTTAAGACACTCTTTCATACAAACACTTTTCAAAATAAAGTCTTATGTTGGAAGTTGTCGAAAAAATGATGCGATCTGCACCTTTCGACAGCATTCGTCCTTGACTCAAAACCCGTCTCTCAAAAGCCTCATCAAAAGTGTGGCTCACGGACGGGTCTATCTCATGTTCTTCTTGTTGTTGCTTACATACATACAAACTTGATATACCCTTGTACCACAAGTGGCTTGGCTTGTTGTTTGGGGATTTGGTTACTGTATTATATTAGCTGATCTAGCAAATATTTCAAGCTCTCACATCATAACGATTTAAAAATTGTTGTGCAAAATAATTAAATGTCTAAAGTGCAAATAAATTACTCTTCTTCGAAAGTAACTAAATATAGTGACAGATATGCTGATTACTTTTTCGGTTACCTAATATCACGAAATGTGTCCACCAAGTTTTAATTATAAGTGCACAGATATCATATCAACTGATTGTCTTTGAGTATTGGATTTAAGACACCTTAACTTAACTATAACTAAAAAGTTTGTTTTCATTCTTTTACTGCTTTTTTTTATTTCAATAAACGACTTACCGATTTTCATATAACACTTGTCGTAACTATTTTTACATAATGTTGGCTGCAAGTGTTTCAAATTCGTGGTACAATTTAAGCCATCAACTTCCGAATTGCAATTGTAACATTTTAAAGCTAAATGATCAAAATATTTAATTGAAGCGAAATTTTCAATTTTTTTTTTTTTTTGCTTGTATTTACATACTTGGTAAGTTTTCCGCTTTTGAGTAAGGAAAGTTTGGCGTTATTGCAAATAATATATAAAAAATAAAATAAAAATTTATTGGAATCGTTGGCATTGCAAGAGAATAATTGTATATTGTTTGTATTTTTTTTTTTTTTTTTTTTTTGTTTATTTCAAAGTTCCCGTTTTTTGCGTTGTTTAAGATAACCTCTCTATAACTAGAGTGTCCGTAAGAGACTATTTAATTTTGAACAAATATTTTACTAATTTTTCCGAGTGATTTAAGTAGAAATATATTGAAAATCAGAAGTTGAAGTAGTTTGAGTTTTTGTTTAAATGGGCAGCGCGATGAACACCGCATACATTTTAACACGATTTGAAGAGATAGAAAATATAATAAAAGGCAGAAGAATTTCGCGGCTCAAGGGTGAATTTGATTCCAATTCCGCTATGGCGGGCATAGTGAGGCTAATTTGAACAAGTAAAAGCACTGGATCACGGCCCATCCTTCAATGGCCTGCACTACTTCTTTTAACATAGTTATTCATACAACGACTTTTCAAAATAATACTTTAGATGAGAAGTGATCGAAAACGTGATCCGATCCGAACTATTTTCAATCACCTTGGGCAAAAGCATATCAGTGTACTCAATTTCATGAATATATCTTAACAGTCGCTGCCTACAGGTTCAACAACAGAAAAAACGATGGCCGCACGTACAGAGAAATGATTCTCAATCGATAGGTACAATAACGTGTGGATCTATCTCAAGTCCTTCTGGATGTTGCATACACCCGCACAAATTTAGTACGCTCTTGTATCACACGTTGTCAATTTTCAGTAACAATTTACGAAAAGACTGCCTTAAGACAAAACAACTTCACCAGAAACTTAATGCGAAAGTAACTTGTTAATTGTGTGTTAACTGCTTCTCCGAAAGTAACTGAAACCTATTATAGTTGTGGTAAAGTACCTTGCGATTTCAGATAGTAAGTGCAGTCCTAACATGTAAGTACAATTAGTAGGAATTAGAACCTATTGAGAACAGCACTACTAATAATACATATTTGATATTGATTACATACATACATATATTTATCGTAAATTATTAACCAACACAACGGGATAATTCAAAGTAAAAGAGAATTTATTATAATCAAACTTGAACTTGAACCTAAGTACATATATTTGTTTTTACAAATATATTATGTCGAAAAGAGAAAATATTATTAAATATTATATCATATATGTCGTCATATATACATAAATAATATTTAACGAAGAAATTTATTCTTTCCTTACCTTTCAATATACCGCAGTCTCAACTTACGATGATTATAATCGGAACATGTGCCTTAGCAGTAAGGTATAATGGTATGATAACACTTGAAAGCCTTGTAAAACAATTCATCGATTCTCAAGAAGTCGGACGTCAGTTACCTTCTTTGCTTGACGACAAACAGAACTACATGAGTGTCTCTGGGCTGCCTTGGTAAAAAGATGGCGGAGGACGAATGAAAGAATTTGAAAAATTTGCAGTTGGCGGTGGCTTCAATCAAAAATTACCTACCCACCTACCTACATGTACATAACATTTGATTGGATGATTAAATAAGAACCGCTTGTTACGAAAAACGGAGGCTAATTAACAGCCGCTTACGTAAATATAGGATATTCATTCAGTTTTTAACGAAAAGAGATTAACTATGTGATGATCTGACACGTTTAGTTGGATATATATATTGTAACTTTATATTTACAACCACACATTTAGTGGAATACAATTTGTTTTATATAAAAGCTAAGTAGTTTGATAATTGATAATATCTTCCTTCAGTTAAAATTTAACATCTCAAGATCCACGAAACCATATTTATTCCCGAACATAGCACCCATAATCTTTTTGAGAGGCATTTCGGTTTACTCGAATTCCGCCGGCGTCTTTTCGACATTTAGCAGATTCATCAATATCAGTATATATATATAGGTCTCTATCCAGGCGTCCATGGCAACAAAATATACATGCTCTCAGTGGAGAAAGTTGAGGCAATTTTACTGCGTTGGTGACGAATGTATAAACTCTGTCGAGTTTTGAAGCGCGCTTCTTTCCGGTTTGGAAATTACTGTTTACGTAGCAGTTTAGGCGTGCCGTATTGAAGTCGATAGTTTCGCTTTTGTGGCTAGAAGAATATTTACTTTCGAATTCAGAATTCAATGCTGATTAAATGTATACATAAATATAATTTAATGCTGATTAAATTTGTACATATATATAAATTATTCTCATTATCAGACTCTTTAAGGTCCATTAAAGCAACATTGTTTAATACGCGCGATTTACCTATGTCGTGCTTAAACTAGCTTTTAACCTTAAAAAGTCGTTACGATTCGAAAATGAATTGTTGCTAACTATTATCGGTTGCCAGGCTTATGCATGTTTGCGACGGCTTAGGGGTTCATTTGTAATTTGGTCCTGTACCGGTTGTAAGTGTGGCTCTATGCTGGTTGTGTACATGCTTTTTTTTCCTTCTTATTTGTTTTATTGTACTTATACTTAGTTTTATTATTAATTTAATATAAGTTTTGCTCTAAGTGCCAATTGAACTCGACTGTTATTTGTCTAGTCGAGTTTCATGTATAAGTAGAATTAAAATAAATAAATAAATAAATAAATAAATAAATAAGAGATATACACGGGGTCTTTGAAGCCTCCTTTAGGGTGTTGCAAACGCGTTGAGAAAAGTGAATATATCGCGCATCCTTCGGTAATGGGTACAAAATCGAAAAAACACGTATAGGGACATTACAAATTGGATAAGAATGCTTTGGAAGACGTTTGAACTTTCATTCAAATTCATCATTTAAAGGTTAAAGTTTTTCATTAAAAGAAAAGAGAAAATCTTGCAATCATGTAATTAACGAAAAATATGTAAATATATCTAATATTTGGTGTGACTTCACTGTGCTAAGGATGAAATGAGTTCGAAGCTAAGGTAAAATGTAAATGTAAAATGCTTTTAATTACCTCTCTCTTACTAAAGGAATTAATGCTTTTTAAAGCTATCGATCACCGACACAATTATATACGAAAGTGACAGGATTGGTTGGCCTATTGATAGTAATACATTGAAAACCAAATATCCTTTCAAATGACGGGCATGATATGGTACTTAAAGGAAAAGTAAGTTTTTCATTTACATTTTATCAGATAAAGGGATAAACGAATTTAAAAATTTTCTATCTTGACATTTCGCACACTTTTCTTTGAAATGTTTCAGTTTGTAAAAAATTTAGCAATTGTGGTAACAGCTCCTTATGCTTGGAGTTCTCGAAAGCATCCCTTTAACTGTTAGAAAAACTAGGCCAAGTCTATTGTATTACTTAAGGGTAATACTACGCTTCGCAAGCAATCCCATCTAAGGTAAAGCGAGCTCGTCGTGAACGACAAAACGAAGCTTGCCGTTGTGTAATCTTCCACTCCGTCGTTGAGCGTTCGACGTAGGTCTTCAACCGTTATGAGCACACTCTTCACATATGCCGCACCTTTCATTAGATATATTGGCTATCATGTGGCTTTGTCGTTTCAAATGCGGCACTATGTTTGCATAATCGGAATATTATTCACTCTATTTTGATAAACATTCCTCTCCTACCAGTGCTTGCAAAGCTGAACTGAATTTCCTTTTGACCTACCTTTGAACCTACATAAAATCTGCATAAATCTCGAAAAAAAATTTTCCATTCAACGGGAAAATAATAAAAGTAAATAAAGACTTTCGGCTCCACCTGAAAACACACAGGGAAAATGTCGAATTCGTCGTTTGTTTTAAAAGGTTTATAAACAAATCAGAAGCTCATGTTCAGAACATTTGAAGGGAGGAGCCGACACGAAGATTATGCTAATGTAAAATGTTGCTAAAAACAAACTCTTGTAACTCGGTGAATAATTGTGTCTATATAGGTCGTTGGAACTTTGTAAACTTTACAAATAAAGTCTCCTCTGATGTAAATGCGCTAGTGCGGGCTTAATTTAAAGGATTTTGGGGATAACTCTTAAATGCGGCAATTAATTTATGAATCTACGAAATATTTTGTTTGTATCTTAAAAATATTTTTCAGACAATTGCTTAAAACTTAATCAACTTTTAAAACAATTTTCTTTTCCGGGAAACTTTTTTAAAAATCAATAAAACGAATTGTTGAACTCTTCTTAAGTATTTATTAAAGTGAAACTTTTTATCAAAAGATTTTTGATTTTATTTTTAAAAAATTTAAATTAATATAACTTAATGAGTAACAACTGCATAAAATACGGTAATAAATAGGAGCCATTCAAGTGAAAGAGCGTAAAATATGTTAGCATTAGACGGAATCTGTTTTATATTGCAGTTACTTTTCTCACAGACGCTGCATTGAGGATTTGCTTTATCAGCACACACGTATTGCATACGCTCATCGGCGTCTACGTAGCAACCACGAATTACCACATTTCCTGCAAAACAAAAACATATTGAAAAAAATAAGCAAGAAAGTTATATTCGGCAGGGGCCGAGTCTCGCACCAGGTCGCGGTGTCTACCATATTCATTTTAATGTTAACCCAATTTTAGACAGATAATATATCTTCATTGGACGAATTTACAAAATAATTTTAAACATTCTGTCTAGTTTGCCGTATGATAAATAAGTATAGAACTTTAAAAGAGCGAAAAAATAAAATTTAATCACTTGTAACTTTTGTGTGGGCTTGGCCGGTTTTTTCCATTTGTGCACGTAAAGTGCGAAGTGTTTAGTAAAGCAAGAGCTGAAAATTTGCAGGTTTCTAACTTTAATAATTGCCGATTAACGAGCAAAAACTCCCTACTGTTAACGAAAACGGAGTTGCGGTTACTTTGTGCTCCCCTGCTTGCTTCTGCTCTGATCAATTTTTAGCTCATTTTCAATACCAACCTACGCGTAAATCTTCTCATGTTCCGATGCCAAATTTGAAGATGACAGCTTAATTTTTGACAAGAACACTACGCAGACACCTAGATGGACAGAAACGGTTTAATCAACTTAGAATTTCACGTTGATAAAGAACATGTATACTTTATAGGGTCTCTGAAGCTTCCTTTTGAGTGTTGCATATATTACGAAGAAAAGACCAAAATAAGTATAACCCTCATCCTTTAGTGGTGGATATAAAAGTGAAAATGAAAATTTATTTCGAACGTTTTCGAAGGTGAGCTAAAAACGTATGAAACGGAAACAATATTGTGATACTGATCAATAATATGTAGACTTTATGTGGTCTCTAATGCGGCAAATTTTTTCGCTTTATCTATTGTGCTTTATAAGTACCAAGCAAAAAATTAATTATTTTTTATGCTTAGAGACAGAGCTGTCTTCAGATTATATCGTACTGTGATAGTGTTCTCCTACCGATTTGGCTCAATTTCAATAGCAACCTGCATGCAAGAACCTCCAATCTTTGTGCCATACTTGAATCGGTCCTGAGAATGTTTACCATGGACATTACACAGAGAGACAGACGGATATGTTTAAATCTGTGAGACTTCCTTCGGAATGTTACAAACGTTTTGACAAATCAATATTTAATTCATCCTTCGGAGATTGGTATAAAGAAGGAAAACAGAACTTGTTCGCGAACCAACAATCACATTTGTAGCGATGTCGTTTGTGTATAAGGTTGAATCATCGAAATATTACAACCAGTTTTGTCATCTCAAGATTTTTTGTTTCACTTTTTTGACATTAATCGTGATACGGATCATGATATTTGCTATATTACCACAAAATAAAGAAAGATTCTTTTATATTTATATATATACGGACAAACTCTTACTATAAAGCACATTCTCTGTGATTGCCTCAACTTTTCCTCGGCTAGAAGTATTGCATTTGGAACTATTAACCCTTTGAACATTCTACAATCAGCTTCAGAACAGAATATCAATTCAATATATTACTTTTTTAATACTACTAAGTTCACTATCTAATATCCATTTATTTAAATTAGAGCCGATAGCCTGTGTTGCTAGTGCTCAATGTCTTTTTTTTTAGTCTAAGAATTCATTTCATTAGTCTAAAATTAAAATAATAATAATAATAATAATAATTCTTTTATATAACGTTTATACACTATTTAAGTGTCTTTTCGTAACATATGGCTCTACAAAGTTATTGTGGTAATATCTTGTCGTTATATCGTCCCGAATAAACTTGAATCAGCGTCAACTGTTTCTATGCCGTGAGGAACAAAGTCACTAGGACGTTTTGGTCCCACAGTTATCTCTAAGGTATATATACATCTTTAGAGTACATCGAGTTCATAGCCGAGGAGATGAGACATACCGTATGTCGTGAAATTGGTACTGTTATCGGATTCGTAGTGTATACATCAGCTGACTTTAAAGGCAACGGTGATTTTTCAAAGCGAAGTCAGATGGCCATTGTTATTTCCTTTCTTTGCGGTCGAGCCGTCAAGGAGTCAACAATGTTAGCTGTGGCTTAGAAACTGAAACTAAATGATAAATATACCGGACTTCTTCAGCTAGGCTCCTGTTTGCCTGTGGTCGGAAGTGACGGGCAAACCTAAATACATAAATTACTACTCATTCCATAGTAGAAGTACCATATTTTCTTTATCAAGAAAAGAGTAGACGCTTGGCGTACCTGTGACATTTAACTGTTTCAATCCGTTGTTAGTTACGTAGAAGTATCACAATAAAAAAAAAAAAAACGTTTGGGTTAGTATGGCTTAGGGAATTAAATTTACGTTTAGGGAATTAAAAAACGTTTTGGTTAGTATGGCTTAGGGAATTAAATTTACAAACAGGAACGAATGTGATATAAAACCTCTGCGCTTGTACACTGAAATATCTAAGGAAATATGGAAAATTACCTAAGAATGCTCGTAAGCCAATATGGCCTATTGAACTTATATATATATATAAAAAAGCAAAATCCAATGAGGGAAAATGATATTGTATATGTAAATAATGAAAATCACGTCGTCCTAATTTCCATATATCACGCAGCGGTAGACCTACTTCAGTTGTTATACAGTTCCCCGCGACCCAAAATTTAAGTCCGTACTTAATATTTACTTGCAGAGAAGAAGCAAAAATGCAAATAATGAAGAGAATAAAATGAGTGTACGTGGAAGGCTCGGTTACGAGTCGTGCTTGTCTGTCATGGCTCCAAGAGCCTTAATGTATTTTTGAGAAAAGTTGCAAAAGTGTATCAAAGAGTCGATAAAGGTATCGCCTCATTGGAAAGGAGAAATCATAAATGAATTTGAACTTTTTTTCCCAAAAATCTATATATAGAACTACTTACGCCAAGTGCCGAAGAAACATCTTTCATCCAACGAAGACTCTGTGCGGCATTTTATACCTGGCAATGTGTTAGCCTCATTACGACATTTTGGATTTTCATCACTGCGACAAGCAATGCAGGTGAAATCAGAAGAAACTTTCTCTCGATTACAACCATCTGCATCGTTGCAAGTAGTGCAACCATTGTCTACGTTACATTCGTCTTCAGTTTGCATACGGTCATAAAGGCAACCCCTTTGAAAACTATCGCTTGTTTTATGAGTAAAACACCATTCTTTAGCGTAAAAGGGAATTTTTTCGGAGCAAGCCTCTGCCTTATTACTGTTTTGTGCGTCCATGCAATTTTTATCTTGTTCTTTATCTTTGCTATACGAGCATTTTATGCATTTAAGCTCTTGGTGAATTTTATAAGGGGTATCATTACAGTTAAGCTTATCGTTACATGTTCTACATTTAGCGTCAGCCCCTCCTGCAGGACAGGGATTCGAAGATTCATCCGATACGCAACCACGTTGCATATTTTGCTCACTGTCTCCGTAAGTATAACAATGGTCATCTTTTACATAATTCTTGCAGTAATTCCGCATTTCCTCTGTAACATTGTCACAATTCTGGCCTTCGCATTTATGACAAGATCTACGATCTTTTGGAAACAGGCCAGTATTGCAAATACCTCCCGTGCATACGACACATTCTTCATCCTTTGTGCAGGTTGAAGACGTTGCACAACCCTTTGCTACCTTTTTATTTATTAGCTTTGAAAAGCATTGTGCGTCCGCATCGCAAATTACGTTATATTTATTGTTGTCATCGATTTTAAAACAATCCTCATGTTCTTCTGTACACATTTTACAAATGGTATGATTGTTACAATTATCTCCCAAACAAGGCTTGTAGTTGACTCCCTCACTTTCAGTGCTATCCTTAGGAAGGCAACCGCGTGTTACAACGCCATCATCGTCTGCAAAATTAAATATTTAAATTTCTTAACTTATTTCAATGTATTTCTACTTAGCTTCAAATCTTAGTCTTAGTAATTTGTCAACAAGTGATTAATTTTATCAATTTTTAAAGATCTTTTGATACGATTTTCATGAGTTTGAAAATCAATTAGTAGTTTAAGAACCAAATCTTTTATTCGCTTTGAAATTTTCAACCATTCGGAAGGAAGGATGGACAGGTATTGGATGCAAATAATATATATGTATATAGTAATAATAGAGAAATAAAGAGAGCATTCATTACGAATCGTATTGTATCGTATGAATATTTTTCTCGCTGCCTATGTCCTGTGACGGCGGAGAACTAAAATCATTTCGCTAAAATACGTTTTCCAAAAATGTTTTATCTACAGTAGGAGGAGGCTTAAAAAGGGGGACGGGAAAATGTTAGCGTAGTAAATGAAGAATTGTTAAAAGTAGGAAACCAAACGGTAAGTAAACTCTACATAAGTATTATATGGCAGGTCATCTAAAAGGTTGCGAATTATGCCTTAAGTGTTCGTTTAATGTTTATTTGAAGAAGTATTTTACTCGATCACTTTTTAACAGGTGCTTGGCCAACTCGTATATGACTTTGGTTCCGGTGCATTCCAACAGCGCGATGTGGAAATAAACAAATGTATACATCATACAAAACGCATGGGCATTTGGCAACATAAACCTCTTAAAACATTACATCATATATGTCAAAATGTCTGTTTAGTTACGTCGACACTGCTATTGGTGAAAGAACGCGTCGTGAGTGCTTTTAACGTGGCAAGTATGACAAATGTGTTGCCAAGTAGCACTTTCCAGAGATTTTTGTTAACACCGACGCTTATGGTTGTCCTTTGGAATTGTATTCTGAATGTCTCAGTGAAGCTCTTTCAACTTTTCACAATGCGAGTTTGTATATATGGCTTACGACATACGATACTCTCTTGGTGGATGAGCTTTCGCTTTGCTTTCTGCTAGATAAGACTGCTTTCATTGCTCGCAGTTATGGGTCTGTGATATACAACTCGTGATAAGTATGCAAACTCTGAAAAGTGCAAACTCTGAACACGGTGTATACCTTTTGGGGGATTATGACATGATCATGATTTTTTTGATATCTCACAAGCGTTCATCTCTTTATTGTTATTCAATGCCTCCAGACACTGTGGTGATCGATGGCTGCGTTCTCACTGTCCAGAACGAGTCTTAACACAATATTTCTGCGCTTTGTAGCTTTAGCATTAATATTTTCGCAACAACAGCTACCAAATAATCTTTTTATTGTTGCTTCTTACGGCGTTTCTTGTACTTTCGCTTTGTTTGTTGTGTACTTTGTTGACTTTCGCGGAAAAAGTCGCTTCATTTGCGGCAGGCAATGTCTTAGTTATTCGAATTCCAAGGTTTCTATACGTATCCATTAGTTTCAATCGCTAGTCATCCAATTTCATTCAATCTGATATGGTAAAGTGCTAAAATGGAACTCAATGTAGTTGCATGCGCCGCGTGGTACAATAGTTAAAGAATTGTAACTATCAAGTCGTAGTGCCTGATATCAGGCCTCAGGGCCTGACCGTGGACCATGCTTTAATTCCGATTGGTATACAAAGTGAGAACGCGGTCGATAAAGGCACAACGATCACAGATCTCCCAGGCTACGGCCACTCCCTCTCTCTTCCTTTTTTTTCTGGCCGTCATTGAGGACATGCCGTGGGTTACAGAGCGAAGATAGCTTAAACTTTTTAGGTTTATGTCCATGTTGAGAAAAAGTTCAATTCACATGTGGACATATGTACAGAGAAGTAGGTGTTGTTTTATGTTGGTGGGCGGTATTTATTTCCATTTTCCTCCTATCGCCTATTACGTTTATCATTTATTTGTAAAGCAGAATCATTTTCTTCCTATTATATATTATATCATTTCCCTCTCTTATCACCTCCCATTATATATTATATCATTTCCAAGTAGGAACATTTTTTATCCATCATCGAAGGATGAGTAATGTGTAGTGTCTGTTGTAAGCATTCTTCATTCAAATTTGACAGAAACACTGGAATTTCTTGCACACAGGCTGGTATTAAAAATGGGCGTAATCGATCGAAGGACACGCCTGCAGCACCACGTAAACTGAGAACGCCTCTGTTTTTCAAAAGTAATGAAAACTTGAAAAATTTAACGCGCCTACCCAATACCTTAGTATATCAAAGCAAAATTTTCTTTCAACACATTGTCCTGTTAGCGAAAATGAAGATTTCGTCTACGAATATGCAAAGGAATTTGAAAGTGACCTAAACTTTTCAAGAAACACTCCCCTGTGCGAAAAAAACCTTTTATTTTGAAAAAAAAAAAGAATCAGCGTCGCCCACTCCATATTATAAAGAACGAAAATTTAATTCTTACACTTTTTCTGTCTTTTTTAGGATAACTGCGATGGGTACAAAAGATTCGGGTACAACCTAATATAGTTTTCCCGTTTTAAGTATTATTATATAATTTTATTATTATACCGTACACTACTTGTGTAAGAAGCGTATAGTTTGCAACACTTCTTATCGTACTAATCGATTCGAAAGAAAAGTTCTAAGCATGTCTGTCCGTCTATCCGGCTTGGTTTCTCATATCAATGGTTCGGACCAGACCACTCTTTCAATCACTTATGGGACGTGGCCCACAATTATGTTTTTACTTTTATTTGCTTAATTTTTTATATCCTTGTACTACATTATTACAACATATAAGTTAGAGGAGAAAAAAAATTTGCATATGTGAAATTAAGTGCTTACATACGGCAAACCAGAAAGCCACAAAAAATATACCGTTTGCATAACCATATTTTAGAGGAATAGAATTAAAGTAGTAATGGTTTAGAAGTTACCAAAAGGCGTTAAAACCCTAAGGTGCCGGTAAAAATAGGAGAACGTTCAAAAGTGAGATGCAAATACGCATTTCATACTTGATTTCCGAATGAGGAACATAGGTCATTGCCCAATCGTAATTGATACAAACAAGTACAAAAGTACGTTGGTAAACAACAGTTTGCAAAAAAAAGCATTGCTACGCAACACTGAGAATAATAACTGACTGTTCATTTTTTACATTTAGGTTTTTTTTCAATTGTAAACACGCCTTCAAATATAATTTACATATGAATTCTTAATGCCCGCCACCTAGATCTTAAGAAAGACAAGAGGAAAGCAAAGAAAATTAACTTTTGATATTTTGCAATATTGAGTTGGTGCCGTCAATTTTTCCATTTTTGTGCAGGTGCTGTAGATGTACACGCATCGGGAGCTTGCATGTAAATTTTTATCATTTTATCTGGTGTAGCAAAAAACTTGCAAATCGAGGCTTTTTCAGCGATGTTAACGTTTACTCTTGGCCTTGATCGATTTTGTTCGTTTTTAATATCAACTTACATACAATCATTTCGAAGGTTTTCGCCAAATTTGAAGCGGATTTGCGGCGAAGAGAATTTTTATTAAGACCACACAGATCGACTGATAGACATGCCTAGATCGATTTAAAATTTGATATTAGTCAAGAGTAATGGTAAGTTTCGTAGGACGATGTACCTTATACTCCCTGTCCAGCTACGGCACACACCATCAGTTTGAAAGAAATGGAATGACGCAATCTGTGTAACATTTTTTTTTGACATGTGTTTATTTTGAAACTTCCTCTGACCGTTTTGGGAACACGATTTTGGTTTTGAGGTTTACTTATTTTTCAATAAAGTTTACGATGTATTTCAGGTCGACGTTGATTGCTAATCTTGAAATATTCTATTTTTTGTCTCTAGGTTTTCCCCACACCCGTGCTCTGCAAAACGTATTTTTGAAAAAGTTAGCTTCAAAGAAATTCTATCGTTGCACTGCACTTCACTTTTCTGAAGTCGAAAATTTATTTATCCATTTTATGCCCTAGAACTCTGTTAAGTCATGCAATAAATAAATTATATTTTCTTTTCAAAAAAATAAACCGCATGACATCGTTTGATTATCTTTTATGCCTTTAATACTATTTTTGTTGTAATATCAACATTTCATATATAGAAGAGAAGAAACAATAGAAAAGAAAAAAAGAGAAAAAGACATGTAAGAATGTTAAATTTACTTTACTTAGGATGAATCATAGGTGTCCAGCGCGTTTCAATCGTACAATATAAATATTGATATATTAAAAGTGAAAAGCTTTTTACTAATTGAGAGTAAGTCAACTAGTGGTACGGATAAACTTTTGCGATCTATTAAATTAATGTTTGTATTGTATTTGTAATAAGTTAATATATGGTGAATTAAAATACTCTTATCATTTACATTGATATAATGACAGGTTGTTATTGACACCATTGTCGGTTACTATACCCTACACCATCTATGTAGTGTAGTATGTATGCGTAGTTTATGCAGGTGTGTACAACATCCAGTATGACTTCAAATAGACCCTTTTCCTTCGATCGATCTTGTCATTTTATCATTTTTTGAATCGATTTAAATTTTCCCATGTGTCTGATGTCTGTCTATATGTTTTTGTGTTCAATATTTGTCATTATTTCTGATATTTTTTAAGGAAATTTGATGCACTACCATGGTTGGTAATAGATTCGATCCAATCATTTTTACGACCATTTACCATGCAACGTCTCATTTTAAAGAAGCCATCCCTACCACATTGTCTAACACCATTCTTATTTTTGCCCTGTTTTGATATGAACTTACCATTCGGGAACTGTATACTAAAAACCATTCTCCTTTGTAAATAAGCAATGGTTGTGGCCAAGAGATTCAACAATTGGAGTATGTTTTCAAAATTCAGCAAAATTAAAATTTTCTGTCAAATTACTACAATACGTCAATTTCATCATAACGTAATAAAATTTGGACTTTTCTGTCCTAAAAAACAAAAATTTTCGTGAAAATTCTTATAGCGGGTGGAACGGAAAAAATAGGCCGAGATGGTGCAAATTTGGGGCAGTTAAATCTTTCTTTTTCTTAAATCACTATTATGATCTGATTTTCGTCACAAAGGATTGAAAATCAGGCCTTCTTGTCATATCAACTTCAGTTGCCGTTATATGAGAAAGATTTAAAAAACCTTTCCAAGCCGGTCCACAAGTTTCAAACCAATGTAGAATACCGAAATATTATTACTAAGCCAATTTTGTCAAGAAATTTTGAAGATTGCAATTTTTTCCATGTAACGACTCTTCAAAATAGGGCGTTATATTGGGAGTGGTCGGCGTTCGGCCTTGGGATAAAATACATTAGTGTACCAAATTTCATCACAATTAAATATTTTCGAACTGTAGCTTAACTCGGCGACGAGTTTCTAAGAGATGAAGGAGGGGTTGGCTGGAGGATGAGCTCTTCACTCAATAGCTAGTTACTACCGACGAAATATATGAATGAATGGTTTTTAAGTACGTTGAAGGTAGTAATCTAGCGAGTGCATGGTAGATCACTCTGCCATGTCTGTGCAATACCCGAGACCTATATATCACGAAGAAAAGTAGCTCACTGGTGTTGGCAACCAGGAAAGTATGGTGAATCCGAAGCAAGTACGGTTGTTTCTAACATCCACCCAAAGTATGCCAAAGGCTTTGTAAAACAAACTGGGAGCCACGGGGGTCAGGAGGCTCGCCTCACAAAGCCACGTATGCCTGCGGGTGTATGATGGACTTTGTTCTTAAAGTCGTAATGAATAAATTAATTTTTACTATTAATGCAAAAGGGAATTAACGGACGGCCTTCCCTTTGACCGATTAATAGAAACCCTTTCGTAAATTAATTTAATACATGCAAAAATGAAAAAAGGGGTTTGACGGAAGGTTTTTCCCCTTTTGCCTATTTTTACTTTTGAACATATGTCACGGGTGTCTCCGGGTAATGGTGGTAATTGATCAACAGCACAGTGGAAGCCTTATGGCGGAAGCAAGCGTTGATCAATTTGTGAGTCCTGACTGCTTGGGTTCGGCCCTTCGGGGAGTATCGTGGTGGCTGTGCTTTTCACCATTCCATATCCATTCGAATAAATCCGGGGTGATGATAGGACTCACCACGTACCAGAGTGGCGGTTCATACACGATGAACAATCTGCGCTCCTCGGGGTAAGAGAGGCCCCTTTATTAGGGGATTGTCTCTCCCCCCGGGGGGTGATCACTCAACTTAATTGAGTGCCTATGGTTGTAGGCAACCCGTCTGATTAAAGCACCAAGCCAGGTGCAGACGTTAAACCCATTGGGCGATCTGTAGCTTGAACACAAATTTAAATGGAAAATCATCAGACGGACAGACAGGCTCAGAATCATTTTCTGTATCAATAGCTATAATAAAAAATAGAGTGCTTCTCATTAAAATAACCTATAATTTTTGATATTTTATTGCGAACGTAAGGGATCAATTGTATCAGTTGAATTGGGCTGGTTGGTAGGGTGTTTCCTGGCCAATGTTCCCTGACTTTAATGTTCTTATTGTTCTTATTTAAAACGGTATAAATAAAATAGGACATGCCGGTCGGGTTTTGTTTGGGAGCAATTTAGAAAATCGCTGAATAATAGTATTTCAGTACACTTATTTTGGTTCGAATTGGTCAGTTTTTTGATCCATCGCCGACATAACCGTTGCTACGATATGTAAGTCCAATTTTGGAAAATTGATCAATAATATTAACGTAGCATTACAATGAACCGAACTTAATTTGGACCACTTAAGTGTATGTTTTACACCCTTTCCCATACAAGGGTTTTCATGAGAAGAATGGCTTTATATGGCAATAAACTCATGTTGATGGAGAATACAAGAATGAATATTGTGATGAATGGGAAAGACAGCTTTGTAACAAAATTAGTGGTTTTTCCGCTTTCTGTTTTTTTAAGATAGCTTATGCCAGCTTAAACTTTATTAAAATTATGTTGGCAATTCAAGTGGGCGGGTCTAATTTAAAATCGCGTTTATTCGCCATCAAACATATCCAAAATGCCAAAAAAATCTTTAAAGCGCCAAGAATAGACTTAAAATGATGCAAATACGTTTATAAGGGTTTGCTTAAACAACTGTAGGCAGCCGATAAATCGCCTTGTATGGATTCAAGGAAAAGGATTTGCGGCGATCTCATAGATCGTTCTATTGTCGTGTAACTTTGCAGTACTGCAGCGTACCTGAAGGACGACAGTCCATAGGTAAATGAAAGAAAAACATTGGAATAATTTTTAACTCGAAGTTACTCGCAAGTAATTGGGCCACAGTTTTGCAAAATATATGCTATTTTATCACTTCGGCCAAGACGATCAGATTTTATAGGCTTGTGAAAACATTCGGCATGCTTTTGGAGAGAATGTTGCATATGGCGTCCTTTGGAGATTTCGATATTAAAAAGTCGCTGCCTGCGGACGACCAATTGTTGATATAGTCTTTTCCAAATTCTTCAAAAAGTTAAGGGTGGCCAACACATTTCATCTCATAACATCGCTACGGAAATGAACATTGACCAAAAATCGCTTTAGACACATTTACATAAAACTGGTGGCAAAAGGAATCTGAAATGAAACGACATCGGACGACTGTTGAAGAGATCGACAATAGGCAACGAAAAGTGGGTTATAGGCGGTAATGAATAAAAGCAAAGGGCCACAGACCTGATGGACGGTTTTTGTTTGGAAAGGAATTGTGTACGCAAGCTGCTACAACGTGACCAAAAGACTATCTTCACTGTCACCAGAATTGATCAATAGTAAAAGGGCCGTCTTCCATCACCATAATAGCAACCTATCAAAAGATTTTGATGCATACACCTTACTTTTCCTATTCAACAACCATTCGTTTCACTCTCCGCAAAAGTCTCTGAACAACTTAAAGCACACTCAAAGCAAAGTCTAGGAAAATTGCTTGGTTCAGTTCACCGCTCAGGAGCTTTACGAAGATGGTGTAATGAATGGTTCTATCAAGAGGAGGAAAAAAGGCAAAAGATTGTCGATCAAAATGGCATACATTTCTTTTGTATCCATTACGTATTTAAAGCAATGGTCGTTTTGTATGTACAGGCAGACGAATAAAATTTTGTCGGAGACAATTGGATACAATGGAGACAATTAGCATTATTCACAATGAAGTTAAGAAGAAAATATTTTCCGTAGAATTCAGTTTATTTATTTCGATTGCTTAACTTCCTCTGAACTCTGCATTCCTAAGCAATATTCTAAGATTTGCTCTGTCATTGGTTTTTTTAACATATTTTCGAAGTGCATTCTCGTTAAAAAGGAAACTTCGCAGCTAATAAGCTTATGGTTTTCAAGTTTGGTGAATCATTTTTATACGAAGTTCGAATAGTAATATTCATTGTC
This sequence comes from Glossina fuscipes, assembly GCF_014805625.2. Lineage (NCBI taxonomy): Eukaryota > Metazoa > Arthropoda > Insecta > Diptera > Glossinidae > Glossina > Glossina fuscipes. The sequence continues at coordinate 911,457 of NW_023998464.1, read as the reverse complement.
ATCAGCACATTTTTAGCGCAACAACAATTAAACATTTTTAACTTACCGATTTTTGTAAAGCATCTGTTAAAACTTGAATCGCTACAATCTTTGCTCAAGTTTGCTAAGTCCTCAATACATTTTGCATCTGATGAACTGCATTGATAACATTTGCCTATCACGTAAATATGAACATCCGTTGAATTAAAAAACTCTTATTTAATGAAACACTCTTTTGGACTTACGCGGATTTTCGGGCTCAGATGTTAAACTCGTATTTAAATATATACAAACTATTATTAAAACGAAATATGATAGCTTTCTCTGAACAGATAACATTCTATAAATGTTAGTTAGTTTAATGGTATTTTTCTTTTTGATACGATTCTTATAGAAATACGTGTTAACTCGTTGAATGATGGCATCGAACTATTCAGTTTCCATATCAATACCAATTACTTAATGCAAGTTCGCTAAAACGAACAAGTGCATTTAAATTAGTTTTAATTGTATACCATACAAATAAACCCTCCTTATCGATAACCATAAAAATAAGTTAGGACATGTCTGTTTTGTTTTATTTTTCAATTTTACTTCACTCATTTGTTGAATCATAGTTAGATGTTAAACATTAATTTATATATTTTTTACATGGATATTAGCCAATACTGAAATTGATGATCGTCCAGAGTGATTACTACAGCTTATAAAAAGAGTCCCAAGATAATTATCGGGGTCAATACAACCAAGTAACTGACTACAAATGATATAGGACGAACTTTAGCATTGCCTCTGTCTCGACGTCCAGTTATAAATTTCTAAGAAGAAGTTTCTAAAGTAGGTGTGGCTTTGAGTGCGTAGCCGTAGGACAGTCAGTAGGTTCCTATGCTGCAATTTGAAAGACTTTTCTTTACTCTGAATGAGGCTTTTTCAACGAGATCTTTTACTCTCTAATAATCAAAGCGTTTCACATCAACCTCTTTCGAAACTTCTACGCTTTTTAAATTAACAAGAAAACCGAACCCATAGCCATACGTTTTGGTATAAAAATAGCTTTGTAGTAATATTGCGTTTGTTCTCACGGTTTTTTTTTTTTTTTACTTCCACAAAAACTCCCACCATGTTGAAGCTTTATATACGCTAATTTAATGTGTATGTTTTGCCTTTCCATACTGCTTCGCATTTTCTCTATTAATTTTTACACCCTTGTAGCGCAAGAATATATTAAGTTTGTAGGGTTATATGCAGCATCCGGAAGGGCTTGAGATAGGCACATCTTTTCTTATGCCGGGCAATGCCGATTCGGGTTTGTCGGTCCGTCTGTCTGTCCTCTTTTCTTCTGTTCAAGTGTAGGTTTATAATATTTGGGATGCTTTGACGAAATTTCGTAACCTGATGTGTTTTAGGCCGAGGACGAAGGCTATTGGAAGCCTGTTCGCATCGAACCACTTATCATATAACACTGTGTTTTGGAAAGCTGTAGGACGGTTTAGGGAATTTAATAGTGGGCCGTAGTCCACCATAGTGTTGTTACTTATTCGATTTTATTTTTAATTCTAATAAAGACAAATAACCACATTTCTACGAAGAGCTAGTGCTTTGCAATAGATGGGCGATTGTTAGCGACTCTTAAATATAGCTAGGGAACTCACAAAGCCTAGGGAATTTGTTAAATCATGTATATGGAAAATGAGAAGTTAACTTCTGTACTGCTTGCTGAACGATATTCCTGACATAATCTACTGTCGGAATAATCTTGTCATCGAAATTGGTGCAAACCTTACGATTTTTAGTTTGATGTGACTTGTAGGACCTGGTATATTTTTTTTTTCAAATGCGAGATACTTCACTTAATGATTTTTTTTCTTTTTTGTATAATTTTGAAGACACTTTCATTTTGGACCCCTGCGTTAATATTCACTGAAATTGCGTTTTTTTTAAGGTTGTTTGGTTTGGTTTTCAGCGGAATTATGTAATATCCTGTCAGAATATTTCTTTGTATAACGTGTGGCATAGCACGAAAAGGATCAATACCCTTTACTTTATCAAAATTAAATGGCAGACGCTCTGTCACGTGTTTTATAAGTTGACTCTTGTCCAAGTTCGGAGATTAAATTTTTTTCTTAAAATGTTAAAATGGCTGGTTTTTTGGGATGAAAATAATTAATTCATTAGTTCCCGCTATTAGGATTGAAATAAATATATTGGTGTTTTCGATAAGTAAAAAAAAAAAAGTACGCCATCGTTTTGCTGGCAAACACCGAAAGCTGAGAACTCATTATTTTGTGAATAAAGTACAAGGCTAGGCAATCGAAATAGTGAATATAGCATTGAAGATTAAACATAATGACGCTTCTTTTATACATTGCTTGCCACTTGACTTGGTGACTACAGACAGATCGGCATGCACGAGCATTGACACGAATAATCATATAGTTATGAATTGTGATCACATGTTCAAATCTCAGTGCGGTAAAGTTGACTTTCGACGTAGGTGTAGTGAATGTTCACTTAGCAAAGGCATAGTCCTAACGGAGTGAGCACACGCCCACTAAGCTTGCATCCACTTCCCTGTCTCTTTCTCTTCGCTCAATCCTTTGTGACCATAATCGCTGTACCTGTATACGCGCACCGTCCTCTGAAAAAAAAGGACGATGGGACCGCTTCCACGTCAGCAAAACGAAAAATTCCTCCAGACGTTTTTTCTTTTCTATAACCGAAATCTTTGCAGCTAACTGTCAAATGCATAAGAGAGAGCTTTTTCACAGTTAGACAGCTCTTTTTAAAATTTTATAGAATGTTACACGGAAGTAACACACACTTCTACTCGATTATATTTTGTTGGTAATAATTGTAGTTAATTGCATTTAACTACTTAAGTTAGCACTTAGAGCTTTTCAATTTCACTTTCATTGGGAAATTATTCGATTGTTTTTGCAAATTTTGCTGCAATCAGTTTTCTGCTGGAAACATCCCAAATAACTGAATTTAACCGTATATATAACGAATTTTAGGAAAATCTGAGATAAAGTATATCAATATAAGACTATACGAATGAAAGGATGTCTTACTTTTACTCTCGATTTTTAAATGCATTAAAGTCTAAACTTTGAACTCACCAATTTTTGTGAAACATCTATCATCGGAGCCGAATTTACATCTTTTTATTCCGATATTTGTTACGTTTTGAAGACAATCTGCAGTTGTAGAATTGCATTGTAAACATATGGCTAAAATTGAAATAGACAAAGGAAATAAGCTAAAAAGCTTCGTCTTTAGATATTCTTCTTAGACTCACGAGTTGTGCCGTAAGTTGATACCATATATACTGAGAAAATTACATAGAAATGAAAAAACATATTTTGAAAATTAGGTTAACAATTGCTAGCGATCTTATGCGATTGGCTTTATAATCTGAAAACACTTGTTAACACCTTGAATGACGGCAAGGAAATGTTGACTTTCCAGACCAGATACTATTGATTATGATGAATATAGTAAGGCGAATAAATACATAAGATATATATATATATATACGTTTGCACATAAATATGTTTTATATAATACACTCACAAGTAACAAAGATACGATAAGCATATCTTACTAACGCATGCTTCAAACGCGTGTGGATTTATTCATAAACATTCTGTGACGTTGTTTCTTTGTTTTTTTTTTTGATAACTAATTTGAAACATTGTTGAGGCAAGAACTAAGTAAGCGTTTGCCTTTACCTTTCGGGACTTACAACAGCTGCTGATTTTTCATCACTCTTTCCATACTGGCCCTGATAAGATAAAAATAAAACTCTTTATCACTGATATCATTTTACACATTTATACTGTATTTGTATCAATTTTTTATTTTTATATAAACATTTGGATTTGTAGAATATATTGCAAAGTTATTAAACAAACCAATGATGTTAAAGAAACCTCTAGTCTAGAGTAGAGGTATTGCACTTGGTCGTATGGTAGACAGTGCAATTTTCTACAACTTCATCATAGATAGTAATGCCCATTTGGACTTTAACAGCAACATAATCAGCCTCGCCTGGCTGCATGGATACCCATTCTTTCTGAACTCTTTCTGCGGTATGAGTATTTTGGTCTAGAGTGTAAAATGTAATTTTAATTTCTTTTTATCTTTGGCTTCGCTTCGCTTTCGCTCAATCAGAACGCTTTCTATTCTACGAACTAACAAACATATTTAACATTAAACGCTTCATTTGAATCGGCATAATTTCTAATCTTTTCTTACGATACAATTGACATTTTGACATTGGTGGGAGGATTCTATGTTATTGGGAGTAGGTTTGTTAGTTGTTATTTGCTACAGTAGAAGTGATCGTTCTTGCCTCGGTTGTTGTGATATCTACGGACAGTAAAAACTTCAATGAGGTGCAAAAAATGACAGTCAATTTATTTTAAAACTAATTGCGATAGCCAATATCTGATGAAACGCATTTTGTAAGAGTAATCGGATCGTTGCATACAATGAACGCTATCGCATCGACGGCAATGGCGTTCAAATTTTTCAACTGAGGTGAATGCAATAGCGCTCGTATAAGAGCTAACAAGAGAAAAATAGAGGTAATGAAATAATCTGCTCTCTTTCCAGTGTACAGAAATTTACGAATTTAAAAGTATTTTACGTAAATTTGCAAATGCACACATAAAAAATAACGTAATGTGGAAAAACTTAAAGAATCATTTCATCAATACTTCGAGAACTATAATAATAATTAAAAAAGACATACGATAATAAAAAGTTAAGTGAGAAATCATTGGCATTAAAATTTGAATGCTATAACGTCCGCTTGCATCCTTTTTGCATCACAATGAAAATGAACGCTCTAGCGTCGAGGTTCGCGAATGTATTAAACGAAATATTAAAAATATTAATATCATAACACTTTTTTTCTATGCTGAAAATGTGTGTAAGTGTGCGTGTATTTCAAATGTATTCTGTTTTGTTCACCTGCAAAAACGGTAGTCAATTTTATGCTTTTAAGTCCGTTTACTTATGAGCGTCTATTAAACCGTCCTTTCGTTCTTCAAAATTGTTATGATAGTCCTTTAAATTATTCTAAGAAGTTTTTCTTCTAACGGACAATGTTTTTTTTTTTCTTACAATTAACGGAGTAGTATATAATGAAATGTTTCGAGAGTGCTTTTTTACACGTACGAGTATTTTACATATTGCTCATATCGAGTTTCGTGGAAAATAAAGACAAGAATGTTATATTCGGCAGGGGCCGAATCCCGCATACCGAGCTCTGTGCATTTTGCATTTTACTCTCCAAGTTCTTTTATTTGATGCCCTTATCGCCGATATTATTAAGAAGAAATTAAACCATCAGGTCGTGGTGTCTACCATATTCATGATAACCCATTTTTAGACAGACAATATGCCTCCATTTGAGGAATGCACAATATAAAAAGGATTTATCCATGTGTTCATAGTTTAAAGATATATTTGGGAAGAATTTTCGCAAATTTTTTCGGGTTTTTGTGATATATGTGTTCCACAAAAGACTTAAACTCTGTTAAACCACGACCATCTTTACATCCCTTTACCTTGCTTTCGAAATCCGTATCATTGGGCTCTTATAATTTGGGATTAATTCTACGGACTATTTAATATGTGTTTTCGATATATACCCGTTTTCGAAATTGTCGAAAACTTCTCGCAAACTTTCTAAACCTTAAGCGACATGCACAGAATGAGAGCGTGAGTAAAAGTGAAATTCGGTTATGGGTGCGGGACCCATTAAAAAGAGACATTAAAAGATGGCAAGAAGAATTTCGTAACAGTGGATCTTACGTTTCGAACGCCATGCTGGAATGGAGAAATGTAAAATTTGCTAGCAAAAGCTAAATGTTGAATAACAATTCGCGCAAACAAGTTAAGTTAGTTAAGACACTCAGCTTGGCGATGCCTATATAGTACCCAGCGTGATGTCTATTTTCACATTTGTGAAGCAGAAGGAAACTACACTTCCCACACAAAGAGAAAACGACTGATTTCATGGACTACTTAAAAATCATTAAAAGAACATCTTATGGCTCGTCAGAGCACGATTTGAGTATACATGATGAAGTCCCATCATGTTCAGGCGCACAATTATATTTTAGATGAGCCAGTTAGGACCCGAGACCGAGTTAGTTATCGAATACTTTTCATAAATTTTTTGAAAAGTTTGTTTTTCCTATTTTTATAATACTCAATTTCCGGGTTAAACCATGGCGGGCACTTGCTTCGCCCTGGGAACGGGTGCACAAACAGCTAGATTTAATACAATACAGAACGATGACAATCAAGTTTTTAATATACCCAACAGAAAAATCGAGTACAATATGTAAAAGATGAGACTTAAGCTGTAACATATTGGTTTTATTAAAATTGTAATGTTTATTTGGGGAAGTCGTATTTGGCACGTTAGAGGGGTTCAACGGACCACCGTGCCTGTAAAGAAAGAAAATGCAAATTTGGTGGATTTGGTGGATACGGATCCCCAGATAAACTAAAAGGCGGACAGCGGTTTACCGCTATCTTCGGAAAATTGGCAAAGAAAAGATCTAGCAGCCTGCCACTACAATTAGGAATACGGTTGTATTGAAGTAAATCACGATCAAACAACTCCTTGAAAAATACAATAGCTGCATCAGATGTTGAAGTGAGGACCGCGACTTGTGGCAATTTGAATTTCTCCAACCCTATAATTATATCAATAGATTTAGACTTTTCGGCCACATCGCAATTGAAGGCAGCGCGTTTATTAAAAATAGAGATAAACACACATAGGAGCAAATTACATATAACTGTTTACCGGCAATTTTCGCCGCAATGCCAATAAATTCTACGTCAGGAGGGGTAGGAAATTGGAATGAACAGGACGGGACTGCACGAGATACGGCAATTAAAACATCACCACTAGTGCGATTCAATCGATCCTTTCTGAAAACCTGAAAAGAATTGCGAAAAAGTTCCGACGAATGGAAATCAGAAATGAACCAACTTTCAGTGAAGGTAAAACAAGAAAACTCCGTGCTCATTGAATTTAGGAAATTAGAGCGAATTTTTGAGTTTGAGCCTCTAACATTTTGGCAAACGAAAGTTATTGGGCCTGAAGAAACATTTAGTTTTCTGAGGGTGGAGGAACTACTGTTCGGGGCCGATCCCGAGGAATGAATTCCTTAGTTAAAAATCCAACTGGTCAAAATTTTAACAAAATTTCGATGTTTTTAGTCGGAACCAGAACCTTAAAGGACGAGATAGCTCTATGTTGAGATGGAACCAATATGAAAATGCTAACAACCTTCAAAATGACGGATGGGACTCTTGTAGCAATATAATTATTTATATTATCGTCAGAGGTTGCGGGCGACAGTCTTGACACGAATATTAGCTTTCTAAAGGATAATGCCGTCAAGGAGACGTCATCCGTGCTAGGAACGATAGGATTCTCGGATAGAGAATTTTGAGATGGTGAGACAATAGAGTCAGTGACTACACTGGTATGTGCAGCTTATGTGACTTGCCCAGCACGGTGACCCACAGACACACCAGAACAGCTAAAGGGAGAGGCGGGTTTGTGGTTTTCGTTAATACTCTTTGGCAATGTAGATGGAGTGAACTGAATAGCACCACTGGGACGAGATACTCTTGCCACTACAGCATAGGTGAACCGAGGTTGGCTTCCGGCTTATTTGTAACTTTAATATTACCAAGTAAGTCAACGATAGAGGAACCGCTAACGTTTATTGTAGAGAAGGGTGGAACACTCGAATGATTTGACTGAATGAGATTCTAGCGAAGACGTAGTAAAGTACTGCGAACTTCACTGCGAGTTGGTCTTTTGCCGGCCGAGGGAAAGATGAACGCTCCAGATAGCCACACTCATCAAATATTATCGTACTTATCGCGCAATGTCACGCGATTTTTACTTAAATCGGAAACCCCATACGGATAGATAACTGTTTTCATTTTTGCTGAATTTTATGCCGAAGTAGTGTGCATTGTTGTTCGACTATATTTCGTTGCTAGTAAGTAATTAATGCAATACTTGATGGCTTAGTTACTACTTGGACTTTTCAATTTCACTTTCACATAGAGCTCGTCTGCTTTTGGAATCTTTTTTTTTGGTTTTAAAGTTAAACGTGACAAATATGCATACTTGTGAACAGAGGAATTCATAAATGAAAGCAAGTTTTACCCTTACTATCTAAATGTACACTTTCAACTTTGTAAAACATCCTTTATCAGTGCCGCGAAGACGTATTTTGCTTTGATATTTGTAACGTTTTCAATACAATCTGGATCTGTAGGGGTTGCATTGATAACTATTGCCTAAAATCGAAACAGACAAAGGGTATAAACCAAAAAGTTTCGTCTCTAGATATGATTGTTATACTGACGAGCTGTTGCCTAAGTTGGGAAAATTACATAAAAATAGGTTAATACTAAAGCGACATATGATAAGTTTCCCTTCAATAACATGGTTTGATTACATTACATTAACAATGGGTAGCGATTTTATGTGATTGTCTTTATAAATTAAAAACACTTGTTAACACCTTGAATGATGACAAGGAAAAGTTGGCTGTCCAGGCCAGATACTATTGATTATGATATAGTAAAGCGAATAAATACATAAGATATGTACACTTGCACATAAATATATTTTATGTAATACACTTGCAGGTAACAAACCCACGCTACACATGCGTGTGATTTTATTCATAAGCAGAAGTTATAAGAGGATATTTTTATTCTGATGTGTCATTTTAATATCTCATATTTATTCATTGGTATTCATCACCTTTTTCTTTCGAGTTTAGAGTCGTTTTGTGAATAAATACAGCGTTTAACAATTTATTTTCTTTAAATAAATCACTTTCATCAAAAGTGTGTTTACTTTTATTGAGATTTGCGAAACGCGCTGGATTTATAGAAAATATTGCAAAACTAATAAACAAGCTAGTGATGTTAAGGAAAGCTCTAGTCTTGTGGAGGAGTTGCACTTGGTCGTATGGCAGACAGTGCAAGTTTCAACAAGTTCATCAGAGATAGTAATGTCCATTTGCGCTTTAACTGCAACACAGTCATCCTCGTCCGGCTGTATGGATACACAACCTTTTTGAACAGAAGTTTCCGCGTACTGGCTATTTTGGCCTAGAAAGTAGAATACAATTTTAAGTTATTTTTATTTTTAGGTTCACCTGATTCTATTTCAATCACAGAATACTTTTTATTACTTTCGTACTCTACGGAATAACAAGCATATTGAACATTAAACGCTTCATGTTTATCGGCAGCATTTTCTGATCTTTTCTTGCGATACAATTGATATTTTAAATCGTTGGTAGGAGGATTTTCTGTTGGTGGGACTACGTCGTTAGTTGTTATTTTTGTCATATTGTTTGTAGATATAATTTTCGGTAGCGTGATTGCAATTGTGGTAGCTGCGGTAGAAGTGGTTATTGTTGCCTCGATTGTTGCGTCATTTATAGGATATTCTACGTCCTCAGGGCCGCAGAATACGATTTTAGTATGATCAAGATTTTGACAATTATCATAAATGCAATCGTAACAATAAATTGCATCAACTTTAACAAAATTTATATAAAATAAGTAAAATTTATATTAATATCAATCATTAAACTTTATATACACGATGAAAATGTGTGCAGGTGTGCCTGTGTGTGTATTTTTTTTTTTTTTTTTTTTTTTGTGGTGGAAAACCTTTAACGGTCACCCGTTAGGGCGGTGCGAGACTGCTGTGTGTATGTGCGTTTGTGTGTGTGTGTGTGTGCGTCTTTCAAATATATCTTGCTTTGTTTACATGCAAAAGAGGCTGTCAATCTTATGTCCTTAAGTCAATTTTATTACAACTTTCTATTAGATCGTTCGCCCGTTCCTCAAAGAAATACTGTGAGTCCTTCGAATTATTCTAAAAAGCGAAAGAAACAGCTTTTGAATTCGTCCGTTTTATCTTATTCTTTTCTTTATTGATCACTGTTATGAAAACGTTTGAAATTTTTGGAAAGGCACTTAAAGAATTTATACATACATTAGAAGTAACAAATTCTTTATCGAACCAGCAATGTTTGTCCATCTGACGATGATAAACATATTCCCAAAAACCCCCTGGACTTCTTGTACTCAAGTTGGTATGTGAAGCAAAGGATAAACCTATTAAGGGGGTTTTGTTAAAGCATATACCGCTCCCAGAAATACTCTACAGAATGTATATTTACATTCTTTATCAGTAACAAACGCACACCATCGCAAATATGAAGCAAGCAAATTCAAATTATGCGAAAATTTAACAGCTTTTAGTAAATTAATTGTTGATGAATGTGGACCAAGGCATGCACGCGTAGTGCATACAATACATTAAAACCACCTCTGTTTTTCAAACAAAGAAGGGGATTTTTTCAATATTCTTTATAGAAATTTAATTGAAGCTTAATTTTCAAAAACATATTTATACCATATAAGCAGATTTGGATAAGTTTTCAAAATTCAAAAAAATAGGTGCGGAGATTTAGCGGAAAGACGACGTACGTGGAAATTCCTTATGGCTACTGTATTGTTTATGTTCTATAAAAGGTCTAAAGGGACTTGCTTGACCGCGGCGTGTTGTCAGAACTCCCTTTTCTTCAAAATGCACAAGCTTGCGCTCATATGATTTAGATTTAATTCCACGGATTGCTCCTTTTTTTTTTATAAATGTTCGTTGAAGAGTTCGTTGCAGTGTAAACTTTTTGAATTCTAAGCAACGTGCACATAGTGACAGCGTGAGTGAAAGTTAAATTCGTCTACTACTGGATCTTCGAAATGATCTTTGCTTGTGGATAACAAGATGACGTAATTTCTAAATTATCCAACTAAACGATTAGTTTGAGTCCTCGTTGATATATTTTAAATTTTCTCGAAGCATTTACTTATAATAGGAAAATCTTCAAGGAAATAATGTTATCAATTTATATCCTTTTTCACCTTGTGGTTTCACAGTGACCAAAACCATCAGTACAAGAAAGATTTTCATTTTTTTTTTCGTTCTAAGTAACTCAACGTATCAATAATTATGTTTAATTATTTATTTGCAACGCCAATGTAAATGTTTATGTCTCGACTAGAAATTTGTTACTAATAATTTTATGTCTATTGAAAATGGCTTTTTATTAATAGCTGACTATACGAATTCGAAAAGCTGGTGCAGTCAAAATTATTGATAATTGATTTGCTTTGAGAACATGCGACAGTTGCAAACAATTGTTTGCAAATCTTTTCTGTCATACGGATTATTGGAAAACATGAAAGCATATATGCATATGTGTTTATTAATCGTTGGTGTAGCAATAAGGAATGTTACTGAAAATACAGATTAGAGTGCGTAGATTCTAGAACTTATCTGTTTGTTTGTAAAGAATCGAAAACATTATAAAAAAACAAATGGTTAAATAATAAAAGCCGTGATTAGGGCATATGTTCTAAGATAGATCGGTTTTTAGTGAAATGGTTTTATAAGCATTTAGTCAATTAAAATATTAACATAACAACCGAACGAACATTAAACATTGTTTTTCAAATAAACCTGTTCTTTTAAATCATAATTTTTATTTATTTTTTAGTGATCAAATCTCAAATGTAATTTTTAAGAAAAATTATTTCATGGTAACCAAATCAATCTCATCTACTTCCCTCTTTCTGCTTGCCTACAAGCAATTCGAAACAACGTGACAACGTGGCAAAAATTCGAAATTTTAACATGATCGTTGGTCATATGTTAAAAGTATTTCTTTTTTGTTTTCAGTGAAAAACGGTTCAAATCAAGGCGTTGATAAGAGTTGATAATTTTGGTTTACAATGACATATTTTTCTCGCGCGCTAAATAAATTAATATTGCTAGTAGTAGTTAATCAGCCCTGCAAATGCATAAACTCTAAAAATAGCATAACACCTTGCATATGAATTGGAGTGGAATAGATGAAATGAACTAAGGACTTCCTTGAAAATGATGGCTTTACATGGAAACAATTAGGAAAATAAATAAAACATTGCATTGAGTGAAGTGGTGTGAAATATTTCTTAGTTGGCTTTGCTCGATGTTGTGGCTTTTTACTTGCCTTCCGCTGTAATGGCTTGTAAATGAGGCACTCTTCTTTTATGTGGAAGATTAGCACTCCAAACTCTAATTCCTCTCCCCACTGTTAACAATTATGGCAATTGAAGCGCATTTGAGATATGGACGTCAGAATTGACCAGTCAGCAAAGCGTCGTAGTGCATTATGAGAATGCCTGTTCAGACACATCTTTAACGGCCGGACATATGTTGAGGGGATAGGCTGGCAGCATTTATTGCCTCTATCTGAGAGCACGAATTACGCCACATTCGAGAACCACTTAAATCGTTCTCTCCACAATTCTCCAGTGATGACATTTTTGCCAGAAAAACACTAAAAGTTATCGATCAAAATAATGCGTATTTAGTAAATACGCAGTTATCAGATTTTGCTGACAAATGACAGGAACTTTTTCCTTGACGCAATATGAGTTCAAGTGATATATTTCCCCATCATTTTATTACTTATTGTAATGTATGAACACAAATATTTTATTTTTCTAATGCTTTCTATTCAATGCGTTTTAATTTATAAATATTCCAAGTTGATATAAGTAAAAAGCGCTTCATAGATTAAGAGGGGATATAGCTCAGTGGTAGAGCATTCGACTGCAGATCGAGAGGTCCCCGGTTCAAACCCGGGTGTCCCCTTGTTTTTTTTTATTTCTTAATATACTTTTTTTTGTGAATGAAGTTTGAAATTATTGTTTTAAATTTTCTTCCTTAATGAGAATCTCAATATGGATTTGTTGAGGTTTATTTTATACGTATACGATAAGGAAGAACAACATGAAACAACATGATAGTAAAAATTTGATAGAAATAAAAATGTAGACACAAAGAAAACAAATAGAAACAAGGACAAGGCCACCATTAAACACCCTACAGCATCTTGCCAATAGAATTCTGTGTGCATATTTGTGATGAAAACCTTTTTGCAACATAAAGGCTTGCAATGACATGGAAGTTGTTCTGCTGTCGTAGTTTGTAACCGTAGCTTCCCAGTAGCGATCATGGTGAAGAAGATTTATGTTGTTTGCGGCTTTCAATAGCCGTGATCCGGTATTATTTGACAATCGAATGGGATCGGATCGCACCGGGATCGTCATTTATTGACAAAAATAAGAAAATATTTTTATATTTTTGTCCACTGTCAGCTACTGACAAATCGCACTCATTTTTTAGATTTCTCTTTTCAGTCAATTGGGAAATTTTAACGTTCGATCTTCATTTGTACAGCTCTGGTGATTCTACAAGAAAGTAACATAAACCGCTGCACTGAATTCCTATTAAGTATTTTTCAATAGACGCGCTTTGGTTTTTTTTTTTAAATAATATCTAAGATAATTCAAATATTTATTGAACTCTTTATTAAAAATAATCATATGATCCGTTGTAGAAAACGCCCCCACGTGTGTAAATATTTTCGATAGATTTTCTTCATATCATCTTACTTAGCTTATTGATTTTGCTCCGTTTGTATGCATACTGTATAACGTTTTGCAAAAGCGATATTTTCGGTAAAGTCTACACTTCAAAAAATGCAAAGGCAATTAACTTATTGCTTGTTTTAATATTTCTGTTAAGCGAATAAAGGTCTTAAATAAGGTTGTATATGTGCGAAATTCTTCAAGCACTTGCCCGATTCCTGCCAATGCCTTGGAGTTAATGCCATTAACTCCTCGAGCATCCTTTGAACAAGGATTGCAACGTTTTCTACACTACGAGCATTTTTTTGGTCTGCTAAACCTTGTTTGCTCAGCTTCTATATACTTTTGTACTATTTTTTTAATGGGTGACCAATTTGGAGAATGTGACTCAACTAAACCAAAATTGTACAAATTTGTAGCTATAAAATGTACATATGAAAACTTGAGAAATGTTGCTACGACAGTCTTCAAGGAATATTTAGCACAGTGTACTGGACTTTACCGTTTATATGAATATGTGTGGCGCTATTCAGTTAGATTATACCAAGACTTACGACATTGATTGCATGACAACAATATTTATGGCAGTTGAGTAAAAAATGTTTGTTTTTTTTTAACATCAGTGAGCAAGAGGGAGATATGTACGAAAACTGATGAATAAATATATTCTGTCCAATCCTTTTACGGTGTTGTATGAATTCGCTTTACATAAAAACTAATTATAGGGAGCTGTACTGTTATGATGTGTATGATTTGTAACTTTTTTTCAATATCGGAAACAAAATTGTTGCTGTTGACAAGAAAACGATTAGTTTAAATTTAGAACCATGTGATAAAAATTATACATTTCACTATCACAGCTTATAACTTGCAAGTTGTCAAAACTAAGCGTAAGCAGCACTTTCTTTGCTGTGATAGTCTTAGTTTTCTTTTCCAAACTTTCATGTACTTACCTTACTAGTGTACCCTTGCTATCGAAAAGAAATGTACTTACGAGCGGTATGATAAGTATAATAAATTTATGCGAAATCCATGTAACCTTCCGTTTAGCTTTTTAGTATTAGAATTTATTGATTTGGTCTAAATAAATTATAATAATAATAATTATACCCTGCATCCATTGTGGTATAAGGGCCATATTAAGTTTATGCGAATGTATGCAGCGCTCAGAAGAGCTTCAGATAGACCGATTTTTTTATTTTAGCGATTGATTTAGAATCTTGTCTGTCCGTGTTGACGCCCTATTTTCTTGTTTTCAATCTACCGGTCGCAATTTTGACGTGTTCGATCGCAAGGACGAACACTTTTGAAAATGTTCTGGAACCGATCCGCTGTGCGGCCAATTCCCATATAACGTCTTATTTAAAAAGTCCTTATATAAAAAGATGATGTAGGATGGCCTAAAGTTTTCAATGGCTTGCCTTCGTCCATTATAGTATTTTGCTTGTTTTTTAGTATTGATTGATTCATGTTTACTTAATCTTTTATTTCTTTCATAGAAAAGTAACTACACAGATTTCAACTTAAATTGTAATAATACACTCTAAAATCATGTTGATTCGTATAACAGATCAAAGTTATAATATTTAGATTCCTTAAGTTCTCATATTTACTACATTTGGTTTGAACGGCATGGGAGATAATTTCATTTTCTCATTTTTTTTCCGAATTACTGTAATGGTGACGTGACTTAAGTTAAAAAATAATGCGATAAATAATTTGTATATTTTAAAGCTTAGTGCGTTTTTTGATTTTGTAAAAGTTTTAGTGTACACATTTTAGTGATAGTGAAAACATCCGGCTACCAAAACAATAAGTAAAGTTGCCACTGATACTGATACCATTGAACTGCCATTGCATTCTGAACTGGTGCAAGAATAACATTCATCTATTTTCATATTATTGTGCATTTCGTGCCATTGTGCGCACGCAGTTTTTGGAGGTGTACGGCGGGAGCAACCACGTGCAATATTCGTTGATCCGTTAACTGAAAATAGAAAGCAATGACAAAGAGTTTAGTTTAAAATATATTGTGACCTACCTTTGGCTTCCACTTTGAAACAGTTATAGATTTGATCAGTAGTGTGCCGCGCGTTACGACTACGCGATTGTTCTGAAGGCTTGAAGATTTTGGATCTTGTTATTTCGTCTTCAGTTTCGTCTTCTCCATGTTTGATAAGGGTTTCGTTTATTTGAGAACTCATAAAGTCACTTTTGAACTTAGGTGCAGATAATCTTGAATAAACTTTTGTTGTTTTCGACTCGCTCAAATTATTCTCCGTGCTCTTCTCTTCGATATCAGTAACTGGGGTGGTGGTGACGGTGTTAAAATTGATATCTTCCGTAGAGTTGGAATTATCTGCTTGAGGTGTAATTGTTTTAGGATATGTTTTAGTTGTTTTCCCTGTTGCACTTATCGTTGTTGTCTCCATTACTATCGTAGTGAACGATGAATTCATCGCCTCTGTTGGTTTCAAGGTAGTGGTAGTTGTTAATTTCGTTGTCATAGATTCTGAGATTCCCGCAGATGTGTCGCTGTTGCCGAGCAAAGTGCTTTCAGTTTCTGTGCTGGTTGTTCGGATTGTCGTTGTTCGGGTTGTGGTGTCCGAATTGAAGTACTGTTCATTGCAATTTAGAAGTGGAATATCTGCTGTAATCACAGGACAGTTGTCACATACGTAGCACATTAATTCTCCCTGGCATGCTGTAAATACAAAAGTGTCATATGAGAAAGAAGCAAAAGTGAAAATTTAGTTATTTCTGGCCGCTCTCGATTGAGATTACCGGAAGGTTTCTTAACAGAAATGGTTCAAATGTGAATGCAATTTTCGCAAATTATTCTTAAAAAGGGATTTAACTGACCGTTTTGCATAGATGAGGACGGGCCGCAGCGGTTTTCTGAAGAGGGTTACTCGTCAAAGTCGGTAGACGACGAGCGGGAAAATGGCTAATGGAAGTTGCCAAATGCCCTCTTTACGTACATCTTTTTTCATAGTTTCGTATTAAACCGAAGCGAAGCGAAGAAGATTGCGCGTACTACGGAATATATTTTTATATCTTACGTCACTTATTGTACAAGGCATGTAAGGTTTATGCATGCGTATGTTACACCCATCGTGAGATACGCTCACCTTTTATTATACCCTTTAATTCAGAATCATTTTCTGAATGGTTCTCAGCCCGTCTGTCCGTCTTTCTACTTGATGCCTGTCTGATAATTTGTACACTAACATGTTTTGATTCAAGGATGAACGCTACTGAGAACGTTTCGGATCGCTACACTTTCTCGACGACTCCATATAATGCCTTATTTTGAAAGATTGGTGTAGGCAAAAAATTATAATTTTCAAAATTTTTTGACAAAACTCTCCCAATAATAGTACTTCGACATTCTAAGTTAGTATGCAAAAAGGGGGACATTTTTTGAACGTCTCTTGATATAACCATTCCTACAAAATTGAATCTTTATATGGTGTAAAGTGTATAATTTTCATAAAAGTAACTTAACAAGAAAGCCAACCTTACCGTATGTAGACCAGTTCTATTTTGAGACTACTCATGAAATGTAATACCAAATATATATCAAAAAGCTCTATTTGTTAATATTTTTTGATGAAAATTTGCTTACTATCGTCACCTTGTTAACCAAATTTGAAACACATTCATCTACTTCTTCGATTTCACTCCATGTAAGTAATAGTAAATCTTTCAGAAAAAGGTTTAACTTTTGTATATATAGGTCTGTGTTTCAGATCCTATCATAGGTAGGGATTATCATGAAAAGCAAGCCCTTTTATGGGAAGCAAGTATAATTTCTAGTCTTTTAAAAAAAAAAATTTGAGGAAGTAAATCATGTTTGCCAAATTTGGATCACGCCAAGTGACGTTTTGGGTAACGTTCAATGTGCGGGCTTGCATAAAAAATATGTCTTCGGCGTAAAATAATGTGAAAATTTTGATGTATTTTTAGCAAAACGGACGAATCACTGCACGAGGCGAAAAAGTGTAGGCGATCAAGAAGAGTTTTTACAGAACGTGCTGGTCTGCATTGACGTCATCAATGATTCATCGTCGTCCCATGTTCATGTTCCTGGCACCTTGTCTCAAATATACCTATGTTTTGTGACTTTTTAATCCATACGCACATTGTAACCCAAGCTGTGAAGCGTCACGGAGCGATGTATGTGAAACATATTATTAATCAATTTATTCTCATAACTACTTTGCTGTTTTATAATAGTCTTCGTTAAAAAAATAATATTACTGGCTTATGGATAATTATAAGCTTATGATTTTTTTTAATATTTGCGCAAAATACTTAATAATTTTTATAAACTAACTTTATATTTGTCACTTTTTCGCAATCTTTTAGTGTGGATGGGTCCGATTATATTTACGATTAAACCCTAATTCAGCCCAGAAAATAAATACCAAGTTTCGATTTTCTCTTTTAGTTTTCATGACACTTGTCAACTGGGTAATATATTGAGGGGTATGTATAGGCTTTCCTTGTTAATCGAGTTGAAATATCCTGCTAATGCGTAGAGGGAACAACATTTTTCAAGGCGCAAAGTAGACATTTGATTTTATTGTCAGAATAAAATACAATGAGAGTTTCAATAATGGGTAGACGAAGGGAAGGCGCCCAGATATATGTGTGGTTTGAAAGAATATGTAGACTTGGAACGCTAGAACGTTCATGAATGTAAATGAGTTGTGAGAGGAGTGACTAGATTATTTTTTAAAATAAGATAGACCCGAAAGCCTTAGTCGCAAGGGCTTATTCTACTTTAGTTTTAGTATTTGTTTCTTTGGCCCATATAGATTATATTTATAACTCTTGCTTTGGTTCTTCGAGTTTTCAGACAGTCGCTTTCAATGCGCCCGATTTTTTTACCTATAACGATTTTCCATAATAGGGCAGCGAGTGAAAAAGTGGACCGATCCGTAACAGTTCCAATAGCCTTCGTCCGTGAGTAAAAACACGTTGGTGTGCAAAATTTCATCAAAGCAAACTAGGCGTCTAGGAATCTGAATCGACAGATATAATAAAAGGTGAGTCTATCTCAGTCCTTCTGGATGTTGTATAAGCCCGCGCAAACTTTTACTGCAAGTGATGCACCGCATAAAGGTATTTTATGCATCATGTGCATAAAAATTGTTTTGTTTACAAGTAAATGTACATCCGCGAATTCTTATTTTTATTTATTCACGCATTTGTAGGGAAAAAACCAATCTACATTCAATAAATTCAATATAATAAAGAGCTTATGCATAGTAAGTAATTTGCTGTCAGATTAAGAAATTAAAATATTGTTTAGCAGTTGCAGTTTTTTCCTCTTGGTTACATTTAAATTGATTCGCTTGTCTTGCATGTTATTGATACGCTGAGGCTATAAATACTGAGCGGGCCTAAGTACAGCTATTAAGCTCCGCATCGTTATTAAGTTTTATTTCAATTATTCATTTATTTTCTTTTATATAATAATAACATTTACAAGTTTTTCATAATTATTTGATAAACAGATTCTTCAATAATTTATTGTATTCAAATGAAAACGTTGGTTATGCTCCCACGGAAATGGAATTTATTTAATGGAGAAATATGATGTTTAGAAATCTTCGACAGATTTACATTTGCTTATGACAGCGATAATAAATACGTACGTAGGCGGAAGAGAAAAGCAAGGAAAATTGATATACTTTCATATAATATTAACCCTTCTCCAAACTCCATATAACATTCACCCTCATCTGATCCTACGTTGGCAAGATAATGACTTCGTATTTCTTACATACACCAAGCGTGATTGAGCTTGACTTGAGATTACACCCTTAAAAATTATTACGCGTTTTCATATACCCCATACCACCTGTGGTCAGTTAAGGCTTTGTAGATGTATACAACATCCAGAACTCACCAAGAACGAGCTCTATTGGAAATTGTTCGGGTCGGACCAACGCCTTTTTTTGAAAAATCGTTGTGCGTACACCATATTAACCAAACAGGTGTAGGGTATTTAATTGTGGGCCGTGGCCTTCAATAGTGCTTTTACTTGTTTTTTTTGTAATTAATTCTATTAAAAATTGCAAAAACAAAACATCGAAACTTTTCTAAAATTCACAATTCAGTGATCCGAAGCGAATCTCGGAAATAAAGTCGGAAAAGCTATCCCTATTTTAAAAAGTGTAAAACTCTTTTAGGTCAATTATGTGGTCCACTTTACATTTTAAAAGCTTTAACTTGGTATTTTGTACTAAGAATTGAACTTTTAATTAATAATGTTTTCCAAAAGCATTCTTGGGAGCAAAAAAAAAAAAACACGCTAACCTAACATGTTTCCTCATTTTGTTATTTTTCCACAATAAAAAAGATAAAAAAATTTAATTTCAAAATAATAGTTTGGAATTTCATAACACTGATATTTTTCACGGTCATCGATTTCTCTAATTTTCACACTTACACTTAAATTAGAAACGCGTTATATTTGCTTTTATACAACAGATAGCGAAATTGGGTAGAGAAAAGAACTGTACAAGGTCAGTCAGGCTATGTCGCGTATAGAATGTAATGAGTTGGTATAATTGATCGAGAAATCAAAATTTCCCCAGTTTTGGTCAATTACTGGAATCTTAAAATTTTAGGAAGAATTGATGAAACAGTCAAAGGGAAAGTCTCAAGAGAGATGAAATTACATTTAACTTTTTTGAATGCTTTGATTATGTTCGTCAGCAAACGCGACAATACTCGATATGAACCGAGTAAACATTCTTCTGGTATGGAAAACTAATTAATTATGGCAAATAATGAAGCATTACCTGGTAGCTTTTTAAGAGACGTAAGTTTTTATTTGTTGTTGACAAACAAAATTATTTCATTGATAAAAAATAGACGATGTAAAGATAATTTTATGGCATTATGGAAATGAAAACAAAAACAATATGAGGCCAACTGGATGAAATTTCGCTTCTCAATAATAATCAACAAAAAAGAAAATCGTTTTTGCATTCTACATTCCTTGCGGTACAAGGTCTGCTCGTCTGTCTTTCTTGTTTTCTTGTGGTCAACTCGCAACTGGCTAACTACTGGGGCAGGGACGAACGCTATTGGAAATTGTTCGGCTCGGACCACTTTTTACACCACTTTCCATATAAAGCCGCATTCTAAAAACCCGATATAGGAATAAACATAATAAAGGAAGCAAGGGGGTACAGTAGGGCGGAGCGCATCCCGCCATTAAATCCTTCGCTTGCTGTGCTTGTTTTTGAAAATCGAAAACCTCTTAGTTTGCGTTACTGCACTGTAGGCGGGTAGATTAATCGAATGTGCATACTTTACAACAGATCTTTAAATGCCAATTCCCCAAGAGAATAAGTTATGTTTCATTCGTGGATTTATAATATGAATGCAATTTTTGGTGTCTTTATGACGAGTATTCTTGACATGTACAATTGAAAATTGAAAGGTTAATTTAAATCGTATTCCATTATATTCACAATCAATTGTTCCAATCAATCCGGTTCATGGTTAAAATAAATCAATAATAAAAGAACCAACTTATCAAGTCAAGTGCACTAAATATTTAAAAGGACACCGATAAGCGTATCACTGCGACCATTTCACTCGTTTTATCGAAAATACTTTGTTTGTTTTCAGAAGCTTCCCATTCAGATTCAGCTTATTTGTAATCTTGATCAATGGACCTTGAAAAAGAGTACATGTATAACATTTAAACTTTGCATCTTAGAATTTGTAACTCTATGAAGATAGGCAGGAGGACTACCGAAGCGGCGGGCAAAGCTAAATAAATACATGATCTTGCGCTCGCCACAATCGTGCTCACTCTATACAATTTGTGCGAAATCATAAATTAAACAGCAAACTCAAAAAAATAGATGACTTGAGTGGACCGGCCCACAGGCAGCCATGTCAAGAAGAAGAACAACAAACTTACAAATGAACTTTAAAATTACTTACCGTACGTAGACATTTCCTTTTCTGTTGGTCAATAAAATAATCTGTTAAATATTTTGAAATATTATCAGACAATCGAGTGCGGCTTGTGTAAAACCCCTCATCCCCTTAACTGAGTATATAAAAAAAAAAAATGCATTCTATGTGTACGCCTGTTCTTCATAGCATATGAAATACAATAAAGTTGCATATATATACAAACACATACATATATAGAAATGCAACAGCTTAAGTAATATTGCCACCGAGTCCAATTTAGGTATAATTAGTCACCATTAATGGCAATATTTAGTTGCACTTGTTTTAACTAGAATCGCAAAATATTCCAAAAATATTTGAAAAATAAAATAATGAATAGGAAGTAAAATAGAAAAATACATCTGCTGAAACTCATTAAATTAAGAAAATAAAATAAATCTGTACAGTATATAGTTCGCCAATATTAAGCCCAATAAACATCACAATGATAATCCATAAATAAATACAATATAGTAATAAATTCCATGTAATTAAGAAACTTATTCAAATACTTAAAGGAACGGGGTATTGGTTCTTTTTTTTATATATACGTTTCCATAATTTCCTATTTTCCTAATGACTAATCAATGTTTTTCTATAGTATGCGTATTTTTCTATTCAATGTCGAGATGGCATTGATAAGAGCCCTAAAATATGTGTATATGCCATAGATGTGGGTACTTTATGTACTTATGCACCTATTTATTTAATTTTCATTTTCATGCTAAGAAAAAAGCAAAATGTGTAATGAAAATATGTTAGTTCGATTTTTGAACATTCTCCGTCTGAACTGCGATTAAGACGATAAAATATAATCAGGTCTTTTCTTTGAGATCTTGGTAAATCGAAATCGAAATGATACTTAAAATCCATGTTTTCTATATATATACACAGGTATATATATATATATATGTAGACAGAAAGGTAGGTTGTCTCTTGTTTTATACTCTGTCTGTCCTCTCTATATATATAATATTTTTATATAAAAATATATGAATGTTGCTGATACATCTAGCTCGAATGCTGATATCTTCTACATACATATACACGTACACATACACATATTTTTATGGCTCTAACACCGAATTTTGAAATTTTTCTTTTTTTTAACTGTACATTTACCGTGAGGACCTTATAACTACTCTGAACTTAATTCAAAGACCTATGATTGAAGCTTCAGCCTTCTAATTAAATTATGATAACATTGGAAATATCCCTAACAAATAGAAATTCCTGTAAACAAGCAGATTAACCGACGGAAAGGATTCTGCTTAAATCGAAACTAGACATATATTATATGAATCCCATAAGAGACATCATAACCTTATGTATGATAAAAATACGCTTTTATAGTAAGTTTCTTACAAAGTAAGTTTTTCCTCTGCTATACCTCTCCATGATAAGTTCTGTTCAAACATCCAGAGTGGATGCAGGTATACCAGACATTTTCTTTTCCATTGAGCAAATCAATGTTTCATCGGTGTAAGATTATGTGTTCGTTTAATTGCATTTAGATCCATCTATCTGCTGAGTGTGGTTTCAATGTTCGTGAAGAGAAAAATTGACGTGAAAAGCTGAAATTTGGGTTTTATATTCAGTTGGCCGTCAAGGATCGAGTTGATATATAGGTTTGTTCTGAAAAAAGCTGTTACCCAAATCCCCAGTAAATGCTATGCCAAAGAGAACATTTACTAGGCAATTGTTACCGGCAATGTATGTCGAAATGGATAAACAGATACGCCTACAATTAACGACATAGTTTAACATTTTTACCTATTGCTACGGGTTGAAGAATATCACACATTATCCTTAATTTGAAAAAATTCCTTTTGTTTTTTTTTTTGGTTTCAAACACATGTCTCTCTTGTTGTTTATTAATAATAACCCAGCTTTTTCTATCACATAGTCAACGTTCTTTGAAAGAGTTAGATTGAACATTTTGCGCCCGAGTGTGCTCACTTGAATTTCGTTACTTATTAATAAAAATTAATGGATGTTCTTTGAGAGTATGTGTAGGCGAACAGCAAGCGGCATATGGTTTGGATTCCAACAACCCATTCAAAAAGCAGATATAACGATGAAATTAATTAGAAAATGTCTACTGGGTATACCTTATTTATCTTTCAGAACAAAGACACGAATGTATGGCTAAAGCAAGTAATATAACCAATCAAGTCAAATTTTTCCCACTTTCAGTTCTGTTTTATTTTACATATACTTTTAATGAATATGCAAAACGCAAAGACGCAAAGGCGCAAAGCCGATTGTTGTTATTAGAATCGGCATTAATCACTTTGTGTTTTTTTTCCTTCTACCGTTAACTACCGCAATATTGAGTAAACTTCAATGACTTTTTCATTTTTCGTTTTAACTTGTTTTAATTCTAATGCAAAAAATTGAAAAAAAAAAATTTTTTTTTCCGTAAATATTTTTATTTATGTACACTTCTTATTATTATATTATACTTTTAGAGAAAACAAGTTTTGTTTCCTCCCAGTAATAAAGCGAAACAAATTAATTGAATTGTTTTTAATAAATAATAATTTTTTATCACATGTTTGTTCTTTCAAAAAAGAGGGAGGGAAGGAGAGAGAGAAAGATAGAGAATGCCATGCCTTTAATGCGCTCTTATTATAATATTTTTAGTTTAAATGTAATTCGATTAGTTTTAGAACACTGTTTGGTTTATAGCATGTGTGTCTTCAAGGTCTTTCTTATTCTTTTCGTTATGAGCGTGCTATCCGATGGAAAGATGTCTGTCTACCAAGAAAGTCCACATCGATAGAAGAATTCGATGCGAAATTAGTTATTTTGAAGATGAGTCTTAGTTCCGTTAATGTATTAATTTTTATTACATTACGACTTACTTTCTTTTTTTCTTAAATTCTTATGAAATTTATATCAACTTTATATACACAAAATTCATTTGAAAAGGATTTCGTGGGGATGTACGAATTCTTTTTTTTCTTTTTTTAATATAACCAATCAACCCAATCCCTCTTTGTCTAGCACTGTGAAGATCAGAAAGGTGAAGGGAAGAAAGGGAAGGGGATAAGGGGTGTTCGCAGCCTAGTGGATGCGTGCCAAATTGGTAATGGTAACTCCTTCACCGACCTCAGTATTCACTACAGCTACAACCAGGTATACTCTACGGCCCTGTTATACTCTACGACGAGCATTGGCTTGCTGTGCTAATATATAATAGGGATACGATTTTATCGATTATTAATTGTCGTCAAATAGTGGAAAACTCTGCGACCAACTTGAGACGTTCCATTTGAAGCAAAATTAATTTCACTAGAACTTGGCAGACAAGCAGTCGTATTTTTAAGATGCCTTGAGTTGGTCATTGCTACCTTTATGTTTATCTTTGGTTTTCCGTTACCGCATGTTAGAGGTAAGTAAGTGGTGAATAATTGGCCTGTTCTCAAAGAAAATCTGGGTTCGATTTCAAAAATCGCTGCACTTTTTCGCTTTTTATCAATGTTAACTCAATGTTAAGTAAAAAATTAGCACAAACAGTACTAGGCGGCAAAATGTCCTGCCTTGAAGCCCAATATAATCTACAACAGATTTTACGTGGATTTCTGAGCATTAAAAATGGAACTTTTTTGTTCTACACAACATGTGCTACAAGTGTGCATTAAGCTTGTGCGGATGTATGCCCATACCCGAAAGAACTTAAGGGTCCCGTTTTTATTATACCGATCGATTCCCAATCATTTTTTGAATTGATTTAAGCTTGTCCGTCCGGCTGTCCGTCTGTCCATTCTGATTTGTGTTCAACTAAAATTTTTTTAAATATTCTGTTAAAATTTGGTACATGGGCATGTTTTCTTTTCAAGGAGGAACGCTAGGGAAAATGTTTCGGATCGAACCACTCCTTCGATATGAAGACTGTATTAAGCGATCAGGTGTTGGATACTTGTGGGCCGTGGACCGTGGGCTTCTATAAATTTTTTACTTGTTTTGAAGCGAATTGAGGGATAAAAGTAATGTGTCCCAACATTCTCAAGTGAAGAATGAAAGGAACTGAAATTATTCAAAACTCGTATAACGCTTATACGCGATTATTATCCACAAGTAAAAAGCAGTCTTGTGTTTTTAAAAAATGTATCAATAAATCCAGTTTGTAATCATCTCGATCTAAGAGATTTGTTTTAATTCTTTTGTAATTTTTTTTTAGCTTATTTACTTTACATTTGGGTTTTCAACAACAATAATAATAATCACCTTGAACCAAGACAAAACACCACAAGCTTTCAAGTAAAAGGTTTTTCAAAAACATTTTGTATTTCGAATTTTTTTCTTTTTATTTTATTTATTTTATTTATTTCTTTTTTAATTTTCTATTAATTTATATTAGGTAGTTTTACTTTCTCGATTATTATGTATATTTGATATTAAATTTCACTTAATTGTTATTACTTTTTGAGAAAATTGTAACCGTTCTTAATGAATTTTTAAAAACAACTGAAAATATTCTGTACACATTGAAACTTTTTATATTGAAATGAAAGCAGGTAAGGAAGTTATATTGGTCATATAACGACTCATGGATCCCCATCATTATGAGGGGAAGAATCTGAAAGGTACTCAATATATATGTCGTTTATTTGAGATGAGCCAGCAAAACATTCCAGACAATTTTTGCTTAATACGGCTTGAATAAGCATTTGTGCTAAACTTTGGAATATCTGTTCTATATATGTCAGATGTATAAAAACATTCACTACTTTTGGGATTGCGACTAAGTCGATATCGAGTGCATCATGTTGCGTTGCATGTTGAGTGAAAAGTTTTATATACTTTTCAAAAGCCATGAGACAATGAATTACTTCGTACTTTAATTTATTTTTATTCTCAATCGCTGAATAAGCATATTAGTAATGCAGAACCTTTAGTTGTGAACATAAACGTATGAATGTAAGTAACATCAATAATACAAACAACAAATAACAATAACAACAATAACATCAACGGTGCTAACTAACTAATGTTTTATAAACGCTAACGCTAATGAACTCCAACAATCATTTGATTACTGTTTTTTATTCTTATATTTTCATTCGCTCTGTCAAGCTAAAACAGAAGTTTTTGTTAATAAACGCAGATCGATTTTTATTTAATTTGACTTTGTAGCCTTAATTAAATGCGTTTATAAAATTAAATTTATTTTCATAAAACTTGAGGAAGTTCATCTCACTTATTCAAAAACTTTTGTGTTTTGACTTGTGTAATTCTTTTTACTTTTCAACTTTATCATCTATCCCTTTTTGAAAAAGAATGCCTTTTTTTCTATCAAAAACATAATGAAATGTTATAAGGTTATGTAGACAAATATGCATTTAAACGCATAAATAAAGCTGAGAGCATTACTTGAGACTTAAAGACCGAAGGCGTTAGTTAAATTAATATTTGAGCCCTACCACTACTGAGATACTGCAGACGATGTAACGGAATTACTTTCTTAGAGTTTTTCGATGTAATAAAAATGCAAGCTTACCTATCGACACAGTTTTTGGATGACAGGCTGTAAAGTTATAGGAGAGGAATGTTTGCATCATAGCACGGCTTACAATTAATCATATTCTCTAGGTTAGCATGAACAAAATGTACTACCAAGGGTGTTATGTTTATGTGAGCCGCGCTAAAGAACACGCAATAAATAATAGCTAGCACTTTGTAATTTCATTCGCTTTCATAACACTTTTAAATATGCCGTGGAGATCTCCTCAACTCGTTTATACCGTAAAACTAAAGAAGTTACTCTTATAGTGGATTAAGTACGAGAAATGAAGATATTTAGTAAAAGGGTATATCTGCATAGTTTTTAAAAGACTTAAGCTCGGGTTTATCATCTGGGAAGTGTAACGCGGTAACAGACATAAAAGGTCTTACAGGAAATGCTCCAACTGCAAAGTAGCTCAAATAATCAAAGAGCTTTCAGCAAATCATGGATTTGCTCTTTTGAAGTACAAAGAATGTATATTTCTTCATTTCCTTCAAACCGCTAAACTATCGTAGAAGAGAATATTTCGAAAAAATGGGAATACAAGGGCTTGCTTGCAAAATGGAGAATAAAGTGGAAATTGGTTAAGAAAGAAATTTCCGGAAAACCTTTGAGATTTTGATTTGATAGCATAGGTGGTAAGTAACGAAGGTTAGTTTCAAGATTTTTTGTTTCTTTATGGCGACTAGCGAAAGACGGAGCACTATTCATCTTGTCATCACGTTTAGAACGCCCGGAAAAAAGTTTTACACAACCCTTCAAGTCTATGTACACTTGATTAGCACCGAATTCAGAACCGATCTAGCCATACCTGTACGTGTATCCATCTTTGTGTATCTGCGTTGTTGACACTCTTGTGGTCGAAAAAATTAATATATCGACTTTACATTTTTGAAAGCATTGAAAGCCGTTGCAGGCTCATCGGCATTGAAAACCGGCCAGATCCGTCAAAAGATAAGCTCACATTGAAGCTTGAGATGAAAGTATTCGTGTTTCTGTAAGCAAAAATTTTTTTCTTTGTTATTATTATTATTATTATTATACCGAAGGTTACGGGTACACTCATTTTCTAAAAATGTTTGCATTGCTTCCGAAAGGAAGGGAACTTCAGAAAGCCTGTAAGTTATGCATGTTCTTGATCAGCGTGCAATTACGAATCGAGTAAGCGATGTCAGTTCGTCTATGTGTCCGTGTCCTGGTCGCAAAAAGTGAAGATATCGTCTTCAAAGCAATGCGCAAAGTGACTTCAACTCCGTTTCTTTCAGCAAAAGTACGGTCAGTCCATTGCTTCATAATTAGGTACAATTGGTTGGAACCGTTACGGGAAACGAATGCACGATTACACCTCTTCTGTAACAATAATTTCGTTTCCCCTGACGTTTCAATTTATCTTAGGTTCACATTGAAAAACATTGGGATGAATTAATTTAACAATTCTCGCGTTTTATAACGACAGCGTTGTTGTCCTCCATACGCTTTTTCCATTCTATTGCCGGTTCTTGTTAAAAGATTCGGTAATTAAAATAACAAATTAAATGTTGGCACAAGAAAATCTTGTTAATTTATATAAGGGTCGTTTTTATTAAAAAAGGTAGACTCGGAAAAGGGTAAGTTAAACCGACAAGGGCAAGTTATCACCTTTCGGATAACTAAAGAAATGTACATAAAATACGTTAACTTGGTTTTCTTAGTCGTTGCTGTATAATAAAAATAATAACAATAATAATATGCTGACATCAATTACATAGTCTGTATAAACATTTGTATCTGATCTAATATTTATATCTGATCGCCAACAATTGGTGCATATGTTGTGAGTAGCGACATCACCGCTCAATTTAATCCTATGTTTTAGATTAAGTTAAGTTTAATAAGATCTCATTTGGAGAGCAGGTAATTTCGAGTGAGTCTTCAATCCGTTGAAGCAAATGATACGAAATTTTAGGAGTTTCTGCCTAATGGAGACGGTGGTTGAAGCTTTGCTCGTATTCTCTCTATTTTTTTTTATCAGTTTTCGCTTGGCCCCAATAGTGATTGAAACTGTTTTGAAAGCCGTTTATTTAGTCCTTTCAAGATCTGTTCGGGTTTTTAATTAGTTTTGATATGTTTTATTCGAACCATGAACACTTCGGAACTTGATACCTGTCGTCATAAACGTAAGCGACAATCAACGACTGTGCATGACATTCTCTCTCCTCTATTCGGTTGTAAAAATGGTTTTATCTAAACCTTTTTCAATAGCATTCATTCTTGGATCAAAACGCTTTAATGAGTCAATTTGCATGAATATATCTCAAGAATTTTTCACTTGGAGACGGAAAAGAAATATACGTGGACAGATATGAGTTAAACAGACAGAAAGAGAGATAGCTTAAGCTTGAATTGACTAAGAGAATTATTCGAAATCGATCAATATAATGAAAAGAGGATCCCCCATAAGCCCTGATGGGTTTTACAAACATCCGCATAAACTTACCTCTTGCGTTGCTATCAACCCCATGCATTATTCTGAAGAGTGAGTGCCTGCTGAAAGAATGCCTTGTAATTGTTAACTACGCAATACTTTGCGTACGTTTTGTTCTACTGGTTGGTCTTCCAACAGTTGTGCTAATAAAAGAAGACAAGGTTATGCTGACGTACATTATCAAAAATAAAATTGAAAGGGATTCATAGGATGTTTCGCACTGAATGTTACCAAAAATATTGGTAGGTTTTTAAATTAGTTAAGCAGCCGCTTAGAATTTGCTTAAGAAACGAAGAGTATTAACGTGATGAATATAGAAAATGTTTCCCGTTTCTTTATTTCGATGATATTTCAAGGTGACTTTCACTTTTATGGCTACTGCAGAAGGGTAAAAGTATACTTAACTTGTATTTTTCTTTGTAACATTCATATAGATTCATATAGATACATTCCTATTTAGCGTAAGATTCGAAGTGGACTTCACCGTGTCCGGCTTTTATTGGAATGGCCACGTTCGCTAAAACTGAAATAAATATTTGAAACTGCTCATGTGAAGTTTTAATCAGTCCTTACCGAATGCGGTTCGAGCATGTCCATATGATCGATCCACAACTAAGCTATCAACAGATATTTATGTGAAACGCGGCACATACTTTATTGATCAATAATTCCCGGGTCTAGTTAAGAAGTAACAGTTGATTTGCAAAGTTCGCCTTTATTGGTCAATATATTTTATATAAAAATATTTCCATCGGTCCAATGCTTTTCTTGCTGTTTTATCAAGATCTTCCAAACAGCTTTCACTTTCCGTACAGATTTGACTCAAATCTTTGTCGATTTGTAAACCGTTAGTGAGTAGTTAGGAACCAGATCTGCCAGATCGGATGGGATAGGCATTTGATGGTCAAGTGAACTTACTTATTCTAGCCGTTTACTTTTGACACGATGCGTTTGTTCCGATGAAAGAAAAGCCGATACATATCCGAAAACCAGTTTTCTCTTTTCCAAATTTGCGCGCAATATAGTGAATGCATTGCCTTATGATGTTTTTAGAAGTGCAGCTATCCGTTGCAAACTCCACTTTTTGATTATCGAGAATACTTTTCCAGATTTATGTAATGTTTTCTAGCGTGGGCACGCCTTTCGGAGCGTCCACTGCATTCATCATCACGTACGAATCCCAGTAATATCAACAACAATGACAAATTGCTGTTTGCGATGAAGGGAATTTGCCATGACACGTTTCAAGTCAATGCCGAGTTTGAACGGTGTTTCTGCTGCTTGGATTTTTCGTTGCTTTTGAAAATGACAAAACTAGCATTTTTTAAACTATTGTGGTGCGTTTTAGTAGATGTCGAATGCTTCTAAAATTAACAGAAATTTTTTGTTAGATGCGAAGTCTGTGCCTCAGTTTGGGTATTATTGACCGATTTGTGCTTGTGATCGATTAAAAAAATAGTCGTTCTCTCAAAAGAAATCTTGCCTGTTAAAAAATTTCTAATCAATTTATATAATGTGTGTGTGTGACATATAAAAAGTAAAATGCTGCTGCAGCTTGATAATGAGTTAACAATAACTGCTTTTGTCTGAGTACACTCTTTTCCCTTAATATTTTTCACATTTCATGCTTCCTTTCTTCTTCTTCTCTGTTTTTCTAATAGATTTCCCTTCATCGGGTGTTAAGGTCAATTAAAAATGCTTAACTGCACAAAATTGTTTTCAGTTTAGAAAATTGTGAAAGCAGCAAAAAAGAATCTATTCAAGCGTAAAGTGGTTTTTTGAAGTTAATTTCGGTACATCGAAAATGTGAAGAAAGCATCGTACGATTATTTGTTCGCACTTCTGTGAGGTTGCTTAACACAATTCTTAATTTGCATTATAATCACGTACATAATATATTGTCTTCTATGTATTGAGGTTGTAATAAATTGTTTTTGCAAGCTATCGCTGCAAGAAGTAAAGTTTGCAGAGGGACTTAGAGCAGAGTAAATATAGAAAAGTTTTCACGATTAATTCAACTACTACCTCTGACTTTGACGCTGTAGTTTGCAAGAACAAATCATAAATAAAAAATATTGCCTCACATGCGACCTTTCAATAGTTGTTAAGAAATTTAATTTGCTCTATTTACGTATTTACATTTACACCGCATGAGTAAATACGCAAAGCACTTAATTAATTTGAAACTGATAAAGACTACGAATGACATAATTGATGTCAATTAAAGTAGCAATTAATAGTAAAATATTTGCTAAAAGACTTGCAAAGAAAACCTATTAGTAAGGATGGTCGATTTTACCAGTAAATGACATGTTTCGATATGTATATGCATTTATATATATTATACTATACACTAGATACGCATTTTATATTCCGCTTACATATGGACCCTTATGGATTGTTGGTTCTTACTATGTCATCGTAACCCCATCGTCTTCGCATGAAATGGAGGCTTCGAATGTCGCCTTCCCGCGTAGTCTTATATCGAAGCATGTCGGGCAAAAAACAGACGCATTTCCTCCATCATTCCATCATTACGGAGTTCTACTTCCCGAGATGTGGAACGCAAATCCCCCAAATATGCCCAAGTCGTTTAGACGAACACAATGTCCTGCGGTTCGTTGTTCATACTGTAGCATAAGTCTCGTGCGTCATCTGCTTGTATGTTGAAGCGAAATATTTCCATGACCAGTCAAAATTTGGTTTAGCAAAAAGTGGGGCTTCTCGGTGGTTTCTCCACATCCATTGTACAAGATTTATGTTGCTTTCCCCTCTTTGCTGCCATTGCGCTAACAAATACTGAACAGCAGCTCGATAGATAACATTCTTGCTAGGACCGCTGGCGATCTCGCTGAAACTGTGTGACAAGCTGACATCATTCTTAACGTGCACAGCCTTAGAACCGCTTCTAGCTTTCGTGGGAAATGTGTGTGCACTTTTTCTGCTCAAATCACTGCGAAGCATATCACTTGTGCATATGGGATGCTGCATACAACTTTTCGCCTCGTGCAATGTGCTATACATTACATGTATGCTTCTATAAACTTTTATATACTACATTATATACTACTGCACATTATTATATACTATATTCACTATACTATTGGCTAACTTGGTTGGCCTTCTTAAGTTTATTATATTTTATGTAATATGTAGAAAATAGCATCAAAGATACTATTCTTGATCAATGTGGTTAGTGAAATCTAGTCGGCCAAGTCCATCTACCTCCATCTACGTCTACGTCTGTAGAAGTTGTAATAACAACTTCAAAATTTTATCTAAAAGTAAGAGGAGTGATTTGAAATCCATTAACTTAAATGCATAACTTCTTTTGCATAATCAAACGCGATGACATATCGTCTCTTCTCAGGTATTGTTGCACAAAGCTTTCTTTTCCAAAAGCAAGTTGGCAGTAGGGTGAGAAAAAATTCTGTCCATGCCTGATATAATCTCTATGTTGTTATTTTAAGATTTGTTACAGAAAGTTTGGTTTATTCATAAACTGCGTATGAGTTTCGTTTTATTATTCATTTATTTATGAATCTTTTTATAAATGCTTCCAAAGCATGGAGGAGAGTACACTAATTTCACATTTCTTTTCATTAAATTTAGAAATATTTATATTTGATCGAGATAACGCTTCGAGATCTTTTAGGGCATTGTTTTGGGCAATCGTCGAGTTTGAAACAACAAACTGCAATTTTACGTGAATGAGACTCAAGCGCAGGCGTAACCTTGTAAAAAAGAGGAAAAACGAAACCGAATTAGGGAAAGCAAAATACTATTACTGTACATGCAATTGTATATTGTAATCTTCTTAATAATTCTACACAGCTGACAGCTAACTCCCTGTAGTTTCGTTTGTAGGGAGAAGAAAATTCTGCACTCATCTAACTTTTTTAACTTAGTCATCTTTTAATTTCACTTTTTGCCAGGAAACCTTTACTTCTTTTACATTACGTGAAATTTCTCATCCCCACGGGCACATGACGTTTGGCAATATATAAAACATGTACCAAATATTAAAATTTATTTTCATATATGACAAAAAAAAACAATAATATGCATGCGCAACATATGAAAGTAACGCAAAAACTGGTTGTGTTCTTATTCATCAAATATAAGCAAAAAAATTTATAATCCAAGTTGAACGCATCAAACATTTTGCTTCAATTCCTACAGTTTTTACTTTACTTCCTTAAAGCAACTTTTAAAAGTAATCAGACTTGAGTAAAACGGGGTAATGACTATATTTAAAAAAAAAAAAAAAAAAAAAAAAAAGTATTCATCGACACATCTGCGTAATATCTTCAAAGAGTTACGTAATAAAAGTGATTCTGGAAAATATTTTTACTCTAGACGTGAAACAAAAAGCAGAAGCATTACTGTAGGGCTTCCAGACGCTATCTCAGATGTGTGCACCAAACCTTATATTGAAAGATTCCTTATGGGAAATTTTATTTTAAAATGTACCGATCTTGCACCGATCGCAATTGCAGCACCCACAGCGAAGCTTCAGAAACCCCATAAAGTATACGTATTATTAACCAGCGGCAAATTGTAAATCGATTTAAACAAGTCCGCCCATCTATCTGTCTGTCTGTCTGTCCGTGTAACGTCTATATTAAACATTCTTCTGATCGCAAAAATTAAGCTATCGACATGGCGGAAACATACGAAGTTGGGATATATTGGTTAAAGCAGACGATCATAGTAAAGCGTAAACTACATGCGTCTCCGTTTCTCCAAACGAAAATCTATGGGTATTTGTTCATTACTCATAACTTATGAAAGAAAGAAGTCTGGAATTTTTTGTATTTATTTTGTGGAGGACTCCACTTACAAAGGCAGAAAATTAAAAAAATTTAGCCCACGCGACTATATTTACAGAACTTCTTTTTTTGTGCAAAAGCTTGCTAATAAATGTCTATTCCAAATCGAAAAATTTATTCGAAAATAAAGTAATTTCCAAATCTCGACATGAGGATCCAGTCCGAACAAGCACAGGCCTGATTTTTTTAAAAATAGCAAGCTAGTGAAGATGAAAGCAATTGACCCTGGCACACACCCTTGCAATTTAATCGCAATTTTGAAAAAAAAAAAATTTTAATAATTTTGTAGCTGACTTCTTTTTGAAACAAAAAAGGTGCTCTTGCGTGAATTGTAAATCGTGATTTTTTTAAACAGCACTTCCACAGTTATGCGCATTTGTTTCCAAACTTTTCTTTAATCATAAATTCTTGGTTGTTTGTTTAAATTGTTCGATTAGCTCATATTGCCTTTGCAACATTTTTTTCTTTACTGTAAATTAACGTTTAACGCTAAGGAAAAAATTTGTAGATTTGAAGTTAGCCACAATGTAAAAATGGAGTCTTTTCGTTTTTATAACGAATCGTATCACGATGTGCCTCACAAGCTTCTAGTTATAAAGGAATGAAGTATCGCGGAAAGGTAAGATCCGTTTGGTCAAAAATTTGCAAATATATTTCTTATTTACTTTTGTTCGTAGCTCGCAAAGGGATTGTCCAATGTGCTACGACGGTTACTGTTCTGAAATGGTATGCACTGTAACTTGATGGAGCTCTACCCCGAAATGTTGAGTCAATTGAGTCCTTTCTGTCCGCCATGGACGGACTCGTTTCTGTTTGTTAGCCTTTCAAATACATAGCGACGCGATTCGTCACAATACTAAGCGTATCGATTAAGGTTAAGAAGTTAATCGGCGCCTATAGTCTTCTTTGAAGTGGTAGTGTGAGGTTAAGAAGGGAAAATGTGTTAAAAATACTGTATATTAAAAAATTCGAATTATCATTCGTCTCCAAGGTGATTGAACTCCTCCTCAGTAACACAAACTGCAGTGCCTTTTTTTTCCAAAACACAAATCAAAATGGTTTAATGTTAAACTACCGCTAAGCTCTATTGATGATATCTTGAATGTAACTGTGATGAGTTTTCCGAGTTGTTTCGAATTGTAGGTCAATGTAAATGATTGATCGAAACCGTAATCTTCGAATATTTTCTACCATCCACACCCTATTAGTGTTGATTCATAATTACAAAAAACAGTTGCATTAAGCAAAGTAATCTACAGACTGCCGTAAAAAAAGTCCAAAAAATAAAGTTTTTTTCTTTTTTTTTTTTGATAATATTTGTTTATTTCACTCTTCAAGAACTCTTATTGGATTTTCTTTTTCCAATATTTTCTGCTTATTGAAATTTCAATTAAATTTAAATTCGATTTTTCCAAAGAAAACTTTTTTATCTCATTTTTATTTAAAGCAAAGGTACAAACATTATAAAAATTGAAAGCAACACACTTAAGTTGATATTAGCAGCGATATTTACAGAATTTCCAAGGTTTTCGCCATCGTCCGCAGCTAGAAATTTATTGCAAGCATTTGCGTTGCAAATGTGGCAAATCTCCAGAGGAGCATCATTATGCAGAGATTGGCAAGTCAATTGATTGCTAGCATTAATCAAATTGCTGCAGCCGCGTTTAGTGACCAGGGTATTGTTAACTGTACGTATGCATTACAATGAAATGAGGGGAAAAATATATATTATTTAGTCAAGTAAAAGCAATAAATACAAGCGATGTAAATACTTGTCACTTTAATCAAGTAGCACACTGCAGCGCTGCTTTTGTAGGATTCCCGCGGAGCGTATGGTAAATTGTTTAATTGCTTAGTGTAAGTCTCCGTAAGAGAAGGATCTCTGTTTACAAAACCATTATCTATGTAATCTTCTTTACTGTCGTAATCAAGGATTACTTGCGGAACATGCTGGCTTTTAATATTAACTTTTCGTTTGCTTTTATTTGATGCTACGACAGGTGGTGCAAATGTTTTCAAGCTTTTCGTAAGATGTGCTTTTCGATTTCTTACAAAAGGATCTTCTTCATATTCCAGATCATACTCTATCCAAATATTTTTTTGAAAACTTAAGGGTTTGTTGGATGCTTCACGCTGAATATGGTGGTCTTCTTTGATAGCGAGAATTTGGCTTGATGCGGTCGTTGACTTTTCATACGATGGATACACTTCTTCATCGAGATCTTGTATACTATATGGGGGCCTTCCCCTTATTACTTCATAATCTTCATATTCGAGGTCACTGTTTTCGATTGCACCTGAACCTTCTTCCTTTTCTGGTGACTTTGTGTTAGTTAACTTAACGGTTGCATTTTCGAAAGTTTGGGGAAAATCTACGGGAATCGAGGTCGTTGAACTGTAAATGTCTATCGCAGGCGTTTCCTCGCATATTTGTAAATTTTTAAAATCCTTCACATCATTACAGTCATCGCAAACATAGCATTCTAAGCCTGAAAAAGTAAAGGAAGAGAACCAAGTTTACAAAAAAACGAAATTTCCGATAGCGGAAATTGAGAAAAATGTTACTTTCTATACTTTACAATATACACTTA
Source organism: Glossina fuscipes (assembly GCF_014805625.2). Classification (NCBI taxonomy): domain Eukaryota; kingdom Metazoa; phylum Arthropoda; class Insecta; order Diptera; family Glossinidae; genus Glossina; species Glossina fuscipes. Next base: position 874,527 of record NW_023998464.1, on the reverse strand, counting down.
TGCTATTATGCGCGTATGTAGGTCGAAGTCTCTATATCTTCCCTCAAAAGAAATGTAGAGAATAATGTCATTGCCAAAGCAGAACTTTATCTACAATAACTCTAATATATACACAGATGTATACGAAAAAAAACCGCATATCGTTTTTTCTTTTCCAATTCCAAATGTAAATGTATTGCAGGTATGTCAAACCTATACTTGCCAATCCAAATGCCGTTCAATCATGCGTTAGATTCATAAAAGATCAATTAATTTCGTATAAATATTGACGATCAACAGATTAAAAACGTAATTTGTCCGAACAATTATATCAACGGGAAAGCAATTGAACGATAAGAAATGATCAAAGTGGAAGAGAGTACTGTCTTCAATTCATGGGGAGAACATTTAAAAACTTAGTGTTATATTACTACGGTAATCAGCGTTACGTTTTACTACGAGAGAATAATGTTTTTGCTATAGGCAATGAAAAGTGGGAATTACGAATAGGCTATCCATTAAATCAGCCAGTGGAAAAAGTCGGTTTGGACAAAAAACAGTACTCCGACACAATAGGCAAAGGATTCTTGATTATAAGCCTCTACGAAGCACATAGAATTATTAGCTGTCAAGGAGAGTAAATTTAAATCGGTTTTGTGAGTCGAATTTCACCTAATCGGGGAAGATGGAAAACGATAATAAAATCATTTGAGATCACTTCGGAGCTTTTGGGTGTACTTTCATTGTTGGCCACGGGATATATTGACTTCTGAAGTAGGGTATGAAAAAAAAGTTTACAAATGATTTCCTCTCTAATTTAAATAATTTTCTGAAACTAGGAAAAGTCTACGGACACAGCGATAAACACGAACAAAAAATTGTTGAGCTAATCTCTCTTCTCCCTCTTTTCCTATAAAACTCGCATTAATCACTTAAGCTAAAGCAATCAACTAATAAGTCATTAAAAGAAACAACCACAAATTCATTTTCACGATATGCCGTCCACGGTGGTTCAAATGTTGGCCGCCCTCGCCTGACAGGTAGGTGAAAAGATAAGAAATGTATACATGTTTCAAAGATAAACAGTTGCGATACATTTCCTGAGTCAACCTATTTGCTTTGGTTTCTTCAAGGAAAATGTGTAAACTCTAATTTTAAATGAAATTAACAAATAAATTAAATAAGAGATTTTCTTATTTTTAGAAAATTTTTACATTTTTAAATTTTCATTCTCCTCAATAAAAAACATTTTTCTATGTTTTCCTACATTTATGGATAACGCCTTCGGCCAGTTTATTACAAATTTTTCCTTTAAATTTATCAACATGAAGTTCTTCGAAATTTAAAAATAAACGACCTTCTTTTGTGGATAATAAATTCCAAATCAAAAAATTATTTATAATAACTTTATAAAGCGAAATTTTTTTCTTTTTTGTTTATGGTTCGGAAATAAATTTAAGAGGGCGAAAAAAAGTATGGCTTTGGTGTGGGCTGAAATTTTTAACACTCAACACTGCGTTTATATGTAGTTGTACTCTGTATAAAGCGTTTACATGTACGAAATTCGTACAACGGTCATAGTACTTCGTATATAACACATAAATGTAGAAATGTAGAAAATATATTTCGATACCATTTGGCAGCGTTCGAACCAAAAGCCATTGCCTACACACTTCATACTCCGCCTTGTGTACAAATTGTAATTTTGGCCAATGCACTCGAACATTTACTTGATTTTCGAACTCTGCGTGACAAGAAATATAATGCAACTAATTGGCCTTGGACTTGGTGCGAAAATTTGAAGAAAATCATCCTATATCAACCAACAGATCAACTCCTTTGCTATTGCACCTTAAAACTAGATCAAAACTACAGAAATTGGAGTGCGAGCTTCCGCATTATCCGCCCTACTCTGCAGACGTCGCCCTCACTGATCACCGTGCTTCCCGCAAATTTGGACAACTTATTAAGAGGAAGACAATTTAATTCTGGCTATGCAGTAAAATCTTCTAGGCATGCATTGACTCTTGTCCCTCAGGCTCTTACATCAACACTTAAATGTCAAAAATGTATAGAATATAAATTACTTTCCATGTTTGTAACTTATCAGCCAATTTTCCCCCTTTTTGGCTGCAAATTTCGTTTTTGAATGAGTGACAGGAAAGCATTGAGATCGTAATAATCGCTTCAAACGCTAGATAAGTAAGTAAATTGCATCCGCTATTCGCTTTACTCAAAAATACTCCCATTTTAAAAGGGCGGCATACGATGAATATCAAAAACGCTTAAAAAATAAATGGGAAATTCATATCTTTGATGTACTCATCATAGACAGACGTCCGAATTAAGATTACATTTCACTTCACAAAGTCACTTTTTAAATTGCAAAACTTTATAAAGGGGGGATACGCATCACTACGCTCCTAAGTGATAAATGAACCCTTTTAAGTATTCAGCGGTTGGGTAACGGAATTATTTTTCGATATTTATAAACTTGAATACGATCATTAATATTATCCGTCTGATACCTGCTGCAAGGGACAGAGATGAACATTGTCTTTCATATTTTTAGGTGAAGACAGCATAAGAAGAAGTGTATCAAAAATATTTAAGGCATAATATGACTGCCCCAACAAGCAGATCATCTAGTCGCAACAACAACCATTCCTAATACGAACACATATCACAACGCAAACATTTTTTTCTAACATCGAAAGTGTTGGGGTTTTCATGTGAGGCAAAGAGCATTTGCCGAAAGCGTTTTTTCTATGCCTGAACGATGCAAAGGAAGACCGTTTTCGCATCGTACCTTTACGGTGAATGAGAAGTGATTCTATTTTAAGAATTCATGGGTAGATCCAGACGTAGCATCAAAATCTACCGTAAGACCGAATTGCTATTGCACCATAGGTGATAAGAGCATCGTCGTCTGTCTGTCTAAAGTTCCCACTCTCGCACAACGGTTAACGCTACTAACAACCACTACTTGATTCAAAAAGCAACGGATAGAATACCTAGAAAAGCAACGCAAGGTGATTTTTTACATGACCATCCCTCAATTCATCCACATGGAAAAACAACTGGCAAGTGCAAGCCCGGTGATTAATTCGCTAAGCAGGCATCCTTCTCTGCAACTACACTCACTTGCTGAGCAGTGCTCTACTTCGTATGAAAATGTGCGAAATTAGTTTGCATTAAAGGAGCGACAGTTTTTTTTGCCGTGGCAACTACGAATTGGCAGACGCGTGGAAAAATGTAAGACCAGCGATGGCCAATGTTTTGTATAAAATCGCTTTTTTATTTTCCTACAATAAACAAATATTTTCTATAGGAACATTCTACTTATCTTCATATTTAGATGCCTGGTAAAGCGTTTATTGCTTCCGGGAAATTGTTCTCATCCCCTTTGGGGATGATATTTCGCAAAAATCCTTTATGAAGGAGCCATTTTGAAAGCATTTGTAAAATGACTCATGAATTCGTTGTTTATCGATGGAAGATTTTAAAATGGGGGAATTTTTTATATTTGGAATTTAATGTAACCAAGAGTTCGTCCCTACGTGAGCATGGAACTGTATTTAAATTCATTTACGACCAAAAGCTTACTTATAGATTATTTGTTGTATATGGGCAGTATGTATAGTGGCATTGTACTCACATAAAATAATTTTACTCCCCACGCTAGTACCTCTCCCGCCCAGTTGAATATTATTACTTCTCCAAAAAAACAAAGAAAAAATTTTTACTTGGCGGGAACATGTCAGCACAAAGATTATATGTTTCTTACACACACATAATTTCTGGTCATAATTTAATAAAATTTGTTAGACACTTAAAAATTTCACCTTCTTTTAATTGATAAAAGCCAACAATTTTAAAACCTACCTGTGATTTTAATGTGATGCAAAAATCCGGAGCAAATCACTAAGAAGAAGATATAAATAAACATACTTTTCAATAAATTGTTCACAAGATTTATTATATTGAAAATTTATGACGACTTCTCGCAAACAACAAGACTAAAAATGATTCACAATTTAAGCAGAAAATTGAATGGTAGCATCTTAACTATCTGTGACGATAATGAGGAGGAAAAAATGAAAATGTTCAAATTTGCCCAAAATGGAAATAAATGAAATCGCGCTGATGAACGTTTAAGTAAATAGAGAAGAGTGAATACCCTATTGGGGTATGTGGGATAATGCTTTAACACTGGGGCTCCCGCTATTGAGCCAAATAGACGGGTAATTTGACACTAGAACTATCACATTGCTTCTATAACAGTTTACTCTAAGGGACATTACCAAATTCTTCATCCAGTTACGGATAAAGTGGAAATAAATTGGAATTGAAGCTGCTTTCAAGCGGGTTACTAACAGGCATTCATAAATAGCATGCCATTACGGGGTCGAAAGTTATAAACGAGCGCGACTCTGTTGTTTGCGTCCTTTTATATGTTGACTGTCCCTATTCTATGAAAGCTATGGGTCAAATTGACTTATTTTAGTAGAAATAAGTGTATGCAAAACGTCGATAGTTCTTGTGTTGTAACAGTCAGTAGGCGATTCTATCACTCATGGAAAATCTGAATCTATTTACCCATCGAAGTATTGCCGAAAATAATGATAGGACAAACATGTCTTTCACATAGTAGTAAAAACTAAAAACTTTTTTTTCTGTGATAAAATTTCGATGTTTAAAGATATGAATTACATAACAAAGCTATTAAAACGATGTTTCAACTCATGTGTTAACAAAGCGCTTTTTTCTCTAAATTTTAAAGTTTTCATTCCCGTTAGCTTTGTGTAACCATTAGTTTTCGTAGGGTATATATGTCTGTATAGACGATAAATATTTTGCAGATTCTGTTTGAAACTTTAAATCGTTCCTTCAGTATTGAAAAATAAGGAAATCAAAAATACAATAAAACAACAATAGCGTAAGGAAAGCGTGAAGTTGATGTGCTGGCTGGTCCATAACAAAGACTTATTTAAAGTTATTACCAAACTTTTGTCTGGAAATACTTATACGAATGATGTATATTTCAGGTCAGACTTGGTTCAACTACAGACGGATAGAGAGAATTACTTACTCGCTCTAAGCCACACGAATAGTCACTACCAGCTGTGTAGTTCAGCATTAATCTGCGATTAATCTGCGCTCTTTTTTGTCTACCCGTCTGTCCACCCGTTCGTTCATGTCTCTCTGCTCGTCTGTACAGCAATTTGTCTAACAATGCTTTTTAATTAATTAGCTCTGTAATCTGTCCCTAACTCCATCTATTCGTTACTTCATCAATTAGCCGATTTGTTTTTTTGTCTGTCCATTTGCCCATCGGTAGAGCAATAACTCTGCCCATTCATCTCGCTGACTACTTGTCGGATGATATTTAAAAACAGAATAGATTATAAACGCAAATCCTTCCTAGCGCGCGAAGAGCATCGGCCCTTTTATCAAAGATGTTGGAAGTGAAAGCCACACTGTTCAAGGCTATAGCTATTACAAATGCGTCATCAGGTGAAGGCCATTCCCTTACTTGTATCTAATTAGTTGCAATATATGATAAAGAATTGTTTTATATTTCGTTTTTTATTTTGCATTTTCGCTTGCTTGTCTTTGGCTAGACATTTATAATGAAGTAAGTAAATATTACGTTTCACAAACGGATGCAATGGTTGTAATATTACGCAAATTAGTTCTTTTTTCACATTTATTATGCATTCTTTTATTATTTTAAAATGTTTTTTCTTTTGTTTATTGTGTTTTAATATAATATTTTTATTTATTAACATGTACTCGTATATTTAAGATAAATTAAAGTAAAAGTTTATTTATTTTTCATTCGCTTATTACTAAAATACACATAAATACAATATAACAAAAATCTTTTAAAGGCATTTCGTGATAATTTTGATTAATAATTACTTAAATTCTTTGTATCGTTTAATAAATTAATTCATATATATATATATAATTGTATATCGCATATAGCTTAGACATGCTTAGAGAAAATGAAAATCAAATATTAATATATTATTAATAACATGAAGAATTTAAAAGCTATGTAAAGTTGTTGCGAAAGCCAAAAGTTGTTTAGATATTTAATAAAAATGATGAAAGATAGATGAATTTCAGAAACCATTTATTCAAACTTTTCTTAATAGAAGATAATAACAATATTACTTCAGTTAATTAATGTCATGATAAGAGCTCCTGATTTTTCCAGAGATTTTTTTTTGTTATAATTTATATTATTATTGTTCTTTATATTTTTTTGTTTTGTTTCCTTTTTTTTCTTCATTTTTATTCAATTAACAATTTTTTTTTTACGTTATGCATATTACAGAATAAATTTTTTATTATTATTTTACTCATATTCATTATTGCTGTGTTCGCATTCAATTTTCATTATCATAAGTTAAAAGCTCTGAAAAATATAATTAAAACTTATTTAGTTTATTTAATAACAAAAAATTTTCAACGAAAATTAATCTCAATTAGATTAATTATCAGCAACTTTAAGATAATAATTTTCTCTTTAATATCTATAATATTGTATATTTTGTAACATGTCAATTTGGTGTAAGATGAAAATTTTTTTCGTAAATTCGAAAATTTAACTGGATTCTGAAGGTTGGCACAATTGCTTAGCCATTGAATGACGTTTTTTCTCGTCTTTTGCATTCCTCAGTCAGAAGATGGTGGCTTATTAATTATGTCATTCGAAGATAAGCGTACGAAAGTTCATAAGGGACGTCATGAAATACTCATATGATGGTCGGTCGGTCTATCTATCCTTCGACTTTTTATTTTAAGCACGTAAATGAAAACTTGATCAAAGAAAGGGGCCTCTAATACAATCACAACAGCAATAGAATATTATTATTATTATTATTATTGTTATTATTATTATTGTTATCATTATTAATTTAGCCAAAGAAATAAGTTCTAAGACTAAAGACTAGCATCTAAGGCTGTCGGCTTTATTAAAAACTCTACCGCACTTGAGATTTGAACACATGACCATGGAGTTGTTAGCCGAGATCCTTTGCTTACTCGGCAATAGAGTAAAAATTAGTGAAGGAGAAGCAGAATTCGAATCATCAATTTCCGCCAATAAATATGTTTCCGACTCAAAGTTTTAAATTAAAAATGCTATCGACCACTGCGCCCACCGTATTAAAAAGAATCAACAGATTTCAACATCCTTACCTACTAGGTGAGGTAAACACACAATATTTGACTTATATTCCGATTATATATGTAAAATGTGGTACAAGTGCTTTGCGCTAATCACTTTCTGAATCGATCTAACCTTATCTGTCCGCTTGTCTACCCCACATAAAGCCTTACTATGAAGAGCTGTTATAAGATATAATAATATTAAACGAAGTGGTATAAGGTCTTTAAGGGAGGCTCGCGTCCCTCAATAGTGTTTTCACTTGGATCATTACCTTATAAGCACACACCTTCTGCATCGTCTTTATTTCATAATGAATTTCACACAAGTTTGTCTTTTGCCAGTAGGGAATGTAAACTAGAAACCATGTTTACGCTTTTTATACTTATCAACGAAGTGAGTGGGGCGTATTCATTTAGTCAAAACGCGTGCAAAACCCGTAAGGAACTTAAAGGCAAGAACTTCAGAGACGCCACAAAATATATATATTCTTGATCAACATCAAGTTCTGAATCTATTTATGCATGTCCGTCTGTCCGTCTGGCTGTCTACCTATCTCTCCGTAATACCCCGCTCGGGAAAAAGAAAATATAACCTACAAATTTGCAAGAGAAATTTTAAAGGGACCCAAACGTTTTAAAGAGCACGCCTATAACACGCCCACAAGTCCGTATATCAAAAACTGGGGATATTTTTGCTTTCCGTCCTTTTTCCTTATTGCTTGTAAAATACAAAATATTCACTACATAAATTTCCAGTTTTCTTCTGAAAATGGGGCCGCACCCACTTACTACTGCTTACAGCCACTGCAGAACATAGAGATTTAGTTGTTTTTTTTTTATTTTAGAATCACGACCGCAAGTAATTTTCTTATTTGTTTTGTATAGTTTTTTGCTAATGCGCAAGAGTTCTCATTCTGGTTTAATTGATTTGATAAAAAAAAAACATGTAACAAAGTTATATTCGGCTACGGTCAAATCTTCTGTACCGTTCACCTTTATATTAAAATAGAATCGCGAATACTTACCTGCATACAAGAACTCCCAATGTTCCTGTCAAATGTCCTTAAATCCATTCAAAATTTGGTGTTGATCGATAATGTATATACTTATATACTATGGGGGTCTCTGCAGTCTTTCTCTGGGTGTTGTTTTAACAAAATGGATCGCACCCTTCGGTGGTGGGTGTAAAAAATAAATCAACTAACAGCTAAATTTAAGCTCTATACTTAAACCTTTCACAGGCAAGTTCACATAAGAGGCGCACAGTCTCGTGTGGAAAAATTTCGTTTAATATGGAAAGTCCAGAACAGCACTTTGGACATACTTTGCTTTTCTTACTAGCGGGCAGGTAAAAATGATGTTCAATCAAGAAAAACTTCTCGCAAGCGTATTGAGGCGACGAGTGGGCAGAACATCGGTGCTAAAACTGGTTTGCAAAATATCACTTCGGCGTTATTGCATCAAGTGATAGAAGCTGATAAGGATAAAATAAAGGCTTTAATTGAAGCAAAACCCCGAATGACAACTAATGGGATCACTAAGAATTTAAATCTATTGAATTCTGCTGTTCTTGATCAAATATTTATGCACTATAAAGCAATGGGCTTTTGTTCTGGCCAAAGAAACGAAATTTCTTTCCGAATCTCTCATTAGTAGGAGAGGCAAACAGACATACTCAAGTCCATTCCGCTGCTCTTACTGATAAGGAGTATGTTTACTTTAAGGGAGTCTTCTTGCTTACTTTAGCTATTTACAAATATTTGTGCAAAAAGTGTATGAAAAATGAAAACGGATCCCTATAATGTATAATACAGTATATAATATAGTATATATTAAAATGGTGGGCGTGAAAAATGACTTAGCTTACCTTAGAAGTTAGGTGTGCGGTCGTAATGTTCTAAAAAGTTTACACTGCCCATAAATGAAAAGTATATCTCAATATAGCCTTTCGTACTCACTCACTCAGGTGCCTGATTTTAATATAGACTTATTTCGATTTTTGCTATTATGCATGATGTTCTGATCTCGATTTTGCTTTCGCAAATCAAAAGTTTTCCTTGACTTTAGCGAAATCTAAGTTGATTGTTATAAATCCCACCCTCACACCCTCTCTTTCTGTTTCAGAGATCAACTGTTAGGGCATGATTAATGAAGGGATTAAAATAAAGTTAAAGTGGTGTAAATACCATCCATACCCTCCCATTTTACTTATTCCAGTTCCTTTAGCAAAGAGATCGTTAAAAAGCAACGAAAAAGACTACTTAGGGGTACTATCCATGATCTTCTATTTTCCTCGAAGTAATGCCTTTTAAATTCTTGTCGATTCGCAAATTTTCTAAATCAAGTAATGAAATGTAAACCGCGTAGTATTCAAAAATTGTGCAAAAAATGTTTACTTTGGAGGATGCTTTACTATCTTTATGCATTTTGGGGCATTTTGATGCTTACGTCCTCCTACTTAGAAGAAGATGAACTTATTAACTTTTGATTTTACCAACTTGTTCTCCCTCTATCTCTCTCTCTGTCTCTCTCTGTCTCTCTCTCTCTCTCTCTGTGTCGGCCTCTTTCTGTCCTGTTTTCCTTTTCCTTAGCAGTTATTTTGAAGGCAAGTACTTTTCATAGCATTCTTTGCAGACAATTCACTTAAGAGTAAAATAACGGTAAATTATTTCATTGCATATTAATTAAAGTAAAAATTGTCAAAATTCTGAGAATTACAAAGAAGAAATGGTTTAAAGATAAAAAATTCATTTAATTAAATTACAATTGTTTTTAATGTCATTTGAAATATGATCATATTGAGAGTTGTTTTTACGTTGCTTTTTTTTCTGTTTTATTTTGATTCATTTATTTATTTTTCATAATTTTTGTATTTATGAGTGAATAGTTGACTAACTATTTGTTATTGCATCAATGGTAATAATGACTTTTATTTTGTTTCATAAAACATTCTTTCATTTAAATCGTGTTTATCTAATAAGCAACAATAGTTTTTAGCTCACTATTTTTCTAATTTCTTATTCTATTTTTTTTTTTTCTATATAAGGTCTTAAATTTATACAGTTACTAAGATTTATTATACACACATACAAGCTTATATATTATACAGGGTCACATGAAATATAAATAAAGCCAAAATGAAAACCAAATAACAAATTCGATCAGACCGAATCTTTTTGATATCAACCACTTGTTTGTTTTTGTTGTTTTTAAAATGTAAACGAACGTCGACAAGCAAAGAAGAAATATTCTGTTTGCAAAAGATTTTCGAAACTCATTGCGTCGTTTAGTTAAGTTTGCATTTACATATCTACCTCGGGAGTAATACAGAGTTTCGTACACTTAATTAAACCAAAGATTCAAAGATGCTTTGCTTTAAAACGTGCCATCTTGTTCATGTAACACTTTTGATATTTACGTAATTTTAGCAAGAAATTGCTGAAAATATTGATTGAAGAACATTATGATGATGATTTACGTAAGCATAACATATTTGCATCCAAGAGGTAGGGTTTAAGTTAAGTTTCATATTTTCCTTTATTACGATGCGATTTATTTCATCTTTAAAATCCTTATCTCCTTTGAGGAGAAGTATAAAAATATCAATATCGATATTCTTGATAATATTTTTTGATGGCTTAGTTGTGACTTTAACCGATACACAGACGTACACAGAGACTATATGCACTCATTGCATTAATGCACAGTTTTTGTTCAATCTTTGATGAGTATTCCAAAGCGTTGCAATCATTTAAGGAACTTAAGGTACTCTGAGTGTGAGTGGTGGATATAAAAAATCAAATAAGAAAGTTATGCAATAATATTGCAATCTTTCAACAAAATTCACTTAAACTCTTCTGCCAATTTATTTTGTTTAACAATGTAAATAATGAAATGCTTGCAACGCCCCACAACCTATTAACCTTAAAGCTCGTTACGCCGTTACAGCTGTCTGTGGTACAAATAGAACAGTGAAATTGTTCTTCTACATCAGCTGTCGCTTGCTTTGCACCACGACGACCATTGTTGTTGTAATTGTTGCCATTGGTATTTTGCATAGTTTGAGTTTTGTCCTCTGAACTTGAACGCAGCTTTGCTTGCAATATAGCGCAAGCATCGGAATCGCCGGTATTTAGCTGACAGAAACGAGCAGTCACCATTTTATTTGTGTTGGCTATGAAAGAAGATTTCACACAAAAATTTCGTTCAGTTGTTCAAACAAGAACACGTTGTTTGTCATTTGTCTTTCACAATTTTTGTTAAATAAAACGCTACTTACGATCTCTGGCCACTACCTTCTGACAATTCATCAGCGGACTTTTATTGGCTCCGGTGTCAAAGTATGCAAATTTATTTAGCTCGAAAAGCCACGTATCAATCGATTTCATTTTATCCAGCGTGCATTCCTGAAAGTAATATAAAAAATATCACATTTCATATAAGTCATAAATCATCCAAATATAATGGAGAAAAATCATGTTAGCATTGGCGTAAACATTAAAATATCATTAGAAGAATTATGTAATTTCTCAATTCATTCTTAAATTAATGGAAGAATAGCAAATAGCGGAAAGTTGTCAGCCTTTAAAAAGTATATGAGAAATAACGAAAAGACATATGCAGCCCTTAGGTTGGTTAATATTGAGAAAGAATTTCATCCTCAAATTATTCGCTTCTGTCAACCTAATCTGAAAAGTTTTTTAGAACTCGCTGGATATGACAAAAACTTGGATTCATTTTACCTCGTAGTTTAAAAAAACGTAATAAAAATGCATTTTAAAAGCGGATTCTTCCGTTGTTAATCCCATAAGTGCCTAACCTGTCTCCACATAAAGTCTTTCTGTTAAGGTATAACGCTCATTGTGACTGGTCAATACGGAGAAAAAAAAGAAAGAAAACTTTTCCTCGATACTCTTCTTAAACAATGGTAAGAGCTGTCAACCTCCTTAAAATAGGCAACGAACGCTACGCTTTACCACTTCATTGTAGGCAAATCCTTTACAGCGAACGATCTTTTCAAGTTTAGAAGGAGACAATAATTCGTGGGAGCTAAACGTGGTGAAAAGCGTGCGGGATGAAGCAGCTTCAACTTTCGCTCCTTGATCTTAATCATCACCAAAACGACTGCTGGTGATGAAACAATATCGTCCCTTTTCTGCAAAATCGTGCGTTTTCTCTTCATTTCATGGCTCAAGCGCTGCAACAAATGCACTTTCAATGATTTAGATAAGCAATGGAAATTATCCCAAGTCTATTTCAGAAAACTGGCGTCGTAATCTTAGCATCAAGTCTGTCTTTGTCGATTTTTGTTCTTTCAGTTTTTTGCCTCGACCGTCCGTTTGTCTCGGATAGGCAAAAAGAGTTCTTAGCTTAACCACTATTATAGGTCGACATAAAAACTCGACCTTTTCTGTTGTGAAACATCGTCAAATATATGATTGAAACACCTGACGACGCTCTGTTTGCTCTGTTGCGAACAAACGCGGTACTTATCTGGTGGCGTGGTTAAGTCCAGTTAGTCCAGCTCTTCTTACTAGTCTATGCGCTTGAAAGTAAATAGGCGAACTCTCTCATGAAGTTTAATCCGGTTTGGCTTCGATATTGATCGAACTGGGACTTGTCGCCCAACTCAATCGGCAGATCGAAGTGAGTGGTGAAGAGAGGTGAGGTCTATCTTAAGTTCTTCTGAACGTTGCTCGCGTATACTTTTATTTAACTTAAAAAAAAGGGGATATATTTTACAAAGAGCTAAATAACTGGCTTGCCCTCAACTTACATATTACGGTAGGGGACTTGTTCATTCCAATAATTATAGTGTGGACTGAGAAATGCTTGCGAATAAGGATGTGCGCTTTAGTAGGATTTGTTGTTAAGGCGCACTCTCAAACTAACACAGAAACAGTTTCGTGTGAATAGCGCGCCATGATGTCGTCTATGTAGAAAATATAAATCTATGTGTAACTATTAACAATGTACGTACCTAATAAATATCTTCATCTCTTGAGTCGACATTACAAGACTCCCACGATAATTTTCTAGTTGGATGCTTTTGCTGTTGAAGGTCGAGCAGAACAAAGCAAATGAACTACAACTTCTTCGGCTTCTATGACGGCATTTTTAATTGCATTTGTAAGTCTTTGCGGACATTTTGATAGTTTCTTTGCATGGCTTCTTATTTGAAATACGAAATGTAAGACAAGCGCTTTGTTCAGCTTGCAAAGCTCCCCAAAGTATTGCTAACAATGAGGACAGCTTTTGCTTTAAAATTCTATGCGATAACTCAGCAAATTGCTACTTAACTTGCTGATGAAAAATGTTGGTCACATAGCAAGTTTGCAAGTTTTTTCAAAAAAGTACATTCGAAATGTTTTATGCACTGAATATATTGTCTTTCCCATTAATTGTTTAGGATGCATAGACGTTTCTTATTTGTTTTGAATTGTTTAACAATTCCACTACATCCTTAAGGAATAGAAGGACACTGATAGGTAAAATGCAATCGAATACCTTTAAGGCAAACCTTTATTATACCTTTTGGACGTAGTCTCTGCGATTTAGTTGATAGATGCGGGAAATGATAGAGCTTATTGAAGGATAATGGTAGATAATCCCAAATGCCGCATACGCTAACAATGTAACTCCGAAATTAGGCATAGAATGCGAGGGCATGCAAATATAATGCAATAAAGTGCTTTGAAGTCTTCATTCGTCGTGACTTTGAAGGGAATATGAAAGTCTTCAATGAGACCTGACGAAAAATCTTTATCTTTTTCTTATCTTTTGATTTCCTAAATAACTATACTATGTTTAGGTTAAAAGGTAAATGCCTACCCAGCGTCTGCAGTGGAAGAAATCTTAATAAGCAACAAGATTGACAATTGCTCAAGAGTTATCTTGCCCTCATTTGCAATTTTACGCTGAAGCTTGCAGATAAATGGCTGTACGAATCGAAACGCGGGCAAAATGCGTGCCGAAGGAAGACAAAGTAAGTTAATGATGCTCAAATCATTTTGGAGAAATGCGTCGTCGGGATGATTCATTGAATCATTGAGGTCCACTACTACTTCGAAATTCAGCTCCAGTTATTATCGAAAGGAGGTTCAAAAGGATCACAGCTACTGAGTTAGGTAATGAAGATACGATACTGCAGTTTAAGATGTTGAAGGAACAGCTGGTTAATGTAATTTTAGCCAAACTACACTATTATTTCATTTTCTATTCAAAGGTAGAGTGTTTTGATGTTTGCACACGTTAGTATATAATGATTATTGTTGAGACTATTTGCGGGAAACAACCTCTGTTGCATTCTAAAATCAAATGTACAACTATTTTTCTACAATATGATCGAATAAGCACAAAAAATTCTGAAATGCATTTGAAAATTTCATCATAATATAACTTTACGTACGTACGTCCTGTGGTTATTTTATCCCTTTTGTTATAAAATTAATATCTGGGACTTGATTACTGCATTTTTTTAATCAAAATTTTTGATTAAATGTTTATAACGCTGCCAATGACCAGTGGTGACAAAACCAATTTATAAATACAAATGAATTTTATAATAAAAACGCAACATTCTGAAGAAGAGAAAGTAAAATTTCCATTCCATTCATTGAGCAAATTTCCATTATATGTAGAATGCGGTTAAAGCTACCTAAGCGCAAACGAATATGCAAATGGCGCTAAATTTATATTAAAATGTATAAATCACATAAGCATATGCCATCTATAAGGCGAACCTTAGGCATCCAACATGTGAATTGTTGTATACTAATATGAAAAATGGTGCTTTTCGAATATTAAAGCAGTATTTTTAAAAAAAATTTAACATAAAATGACTTAGTTTTTACGGGAACCACATTATAATAAGTTAGATCCGTATATTCCTGACCAGCATGCATAACGAAATCAATTTAACCATGTATGTCTGTCTGACAGTCCACTTAGAAAATCATCTCAATCGGATCAAAAGCTTCCACAGAATTATAAAATGAAGCAGAGTGAGAGGTAAAAATGGGGATAAATTGTGTTAAATGATCGATTGAAACAGATACGAAACTATTTGATACAATCTATTAGATACAGAGCGTCAAATATAGGACCATGAACAAGAGCTTTTGCTGGCACAATGAAATTTTGAAATGTGTTTTTTTTTTTGGTGGGTTAGCAGTCCAGCCTTTGACAATATGTGGCGACGTCATGAAACCGATTATTACGTGAGATGAGTCTTGCATCTATGCATATAACACAGAAACAATTGATCAATCGAACGAATATCGTACGAAAATTGAACCAAGAGCAATTTAAAAATCAAGGTCGTATTGACTTTCTTTTTGACTGTCGCGATGTTATGTATGATAAATTTCCTTCGCCAAACCAAACTGTTAATAAGGAATCTTATTTGAGGCTAACAAAAGCAATGACACTAAGAAGTTTGGAAGTATAAATGAAGATTTTTCGTTTAAAAAAAATTCACTTTATTTTTTATATACGATACTACATACGATTGCTATTTTCGGGGTAAAACCTAGAAAATTTCATTGGAAATTCTAGTAAATATATATGTTGTCATTGCGTTGAAGCTATCTACTTTTTTCTTCAAAGATAAATAACTTCACTAATACACTCTCTCGCATTGCTATGTCCACCACACACAAATGACCGTTTGATGCGGGTACAGCTACTATGAATATTATATAAGTACCGTATTACATCAATGGTCAATGGTTTCCTTTGGCCGATCAGAATCACTTCCAGACAATATTTTTAAATGCCAACTCAGTATATTGTAGATCGCTATCTACCTTAGGTTATAAATTGTACTTTTTCGGTTTTTGGGGATGGCTTGGGATCGACTTTATTCCGTAATGTGGTTTCTTGTCTATAATGAAGATATCTGGCAAATATCAGTCGTCTAACTTGTGCGGTGTTGTGATAATTTTAACAATCAAAGGCGGATAATTGAACAGGCGCATTCAGCTAAACGTGCCTATTTTTCCCAATTTCCTATTAATCAGAAATATACAAGCCAAAAGCATAATGACGTGTTTGTTAGGGTCGGTAATAACTATGAAAATTCAATATAAGAATTAAAGCAAAACCAAAAAATAAAGTCAAACATTTAGGTAATAAAACAATATTATCACAGGTCAAACGACAGACAAGTGTGTATACCGATGTTCATATCTAGGTTTGTAAATGTGTGCATAATTTTAGAAAACAGAAAAGGGACGAGAAATTGTGTTGACATTAAACAAATGGCAATTTTTTTCCTTCCTATAAAAAAGATAAGGCGAGGAAGTCATAATTCTTGGCTAAAAATAAAAGTGAATAAAGAGAAACGAAAAGCAGTCTTATGTTTGGCTTGAAACGAATCCTTTAAGCCCAGACTTAAATGTCATTATTTTACAAAAATAAATGATTTGGTTTTTTAACGATTTAAGCAGATTTACACATTTATGAACATGGACTCTAAAGTTGTAACGGCTGATGCCAAGAACCATCTCACTGAGAGATATTCATTAGCCTTACTGACGTTGGTAACTGAACGAGCAGTTTATATTTAAAGGGTGTTATGCTGATATCTATCCAATTGAAAAGTTTATATACTATGATGTGAGCACCGTAACCTTTCTTTATTTTCGTTTTAACTTTAAACTTACTTAAGTTAGCTTTATGTAAAGTAGTCAGGATTATGAGCTTACCTTCGAAATTTGCGAAAAAACCAGGTATGATTCCGGTTCGAAGCTGTATATTTCAATGTCGACTCGGATTTAAAAACAACCGGCAACGCCGTTTCGTACTAAAAAACAGAGTCATTAGCGAAGGGAAAAAATGTTTTTATTCTCCTCATTGCACGAGCTGTCAAAGCGTAAACATCGCTCGGTTGGCAAGATTTGAGAAACTGTTTAGTCTGTTTAGCAGCCGGAGCGTTAAAACCACTCCGTGGCGTGGGGGAAGTTGATCGGTAAGCCGAGAGAAGTATGAAATTATATTCGATATCTTATTTAACCGAATGTCGATCTAGTGTAGGTGATCGTAATATAAGGTGTAGAATATAACAACAGTCCATGCACATCTGAAGTGAAGCCATTCAAGAAGAGCTCAATAAATTTACCTTAGCGAAAATCTCTTCTTTCTCGAGTTATATTCGATAAATCCAAAAACAAAGGAAAAAGATGCAGAAATACCACCAAACTTCTGAGATGGCTCGTTATTATTCATTACCTTAGATTCACTTAGCTCTAATCAAAGTACCTATTTTTACCCGACGATCCCCTTTCTTCGTGAAATTGTCATAGATCCGAAAATGGAAATAAGATGCTGAAATTTGGCACAACCACTTGTTGTTCGATTGATAACTCAAGAAGTAAAAAAACGGAGGGACTGAGACAACCTCAGGAGACACTGCCAATTCTTTCATATTTTCATCTAGAACTTTCGATCTCGTAAAGATATTTCAGAACGCCTGCACCTTCCGATGTAATCTTAATTCCAACTCATTTCCAATTTATTTCCAATTTATTTCTAACTTATTTCTGATTGGATGAAGAACATGCGAATGTGCGTTAAAGTAAATTGAAAATAAATTGGAATGAAAGTGTTATCGTTAATTTTGTATCGTAATGCTAGTAAACAAATTGGAAGGAGCGATTGGGTCACGCGTAAAACGTTAAACGTACTTTTAATTTTATTTTCGAACAAGAGAAAAGCAAGGCATGAACGGAAGAGAAAATTCAATATAAATTAACTTCTTATTTATTCCACAAATATATTGAAATATTTATTCTAAAAAAATTTCAAAGGAAGTTTGGCATAAATTTTTGCTATTGTACGAAAATTTCTGAATAAAACAGACTCTAAAGTAAATAAACATTTCAAGCTAGCAAAAAAATGTAAACCTATATGCATTGTACGGGCCAGCAAACTGAGTATACGTTCTGTTGGTAAGCGTGCCATAGACAAAGCACAGGTGGGTGACTAGGATATATAAAATAAGTGATTTCGTTTTTGAGTGTTCTTCAAGTTACCAAAAAGCAAAAAGCAAATCTCGGAAAGTAAACGTGGTGCACTGAGCATTTTCTTTTCTCGTCTTCTTCCCTCCCTTAAAATTGTCATAAAAATTGAATTGAAACAAAATTGTTAAAAAACTGAATCTTATTGTTAGGAAATAAAAATATTTGATAAGAATACTAGCTTTTGTTTTAGGTCAAGTGTGCATTTTTCTTTCTATTTTTTTTGTTTGTTTTTTTTGTTTTTTTTGTTTTTTTAATATGCACGGAATATTAAAACACTTGAACATTTTTAATAAAATATTTTATCAACAGTAAGCTTTCAAGGATATCAGCTCAATTAAACTTGAGACAATAACTGAGTACACATGTATGCAAGTAAAGCATATAAACGTGTAAGCATGTATATGCAGGGCGTTGGCCTTGCAAGTATATTGCTGTTGATTGAACAGACTATGACAGTTTGTTGACCAGTTTTAATGTCGAACGAAGCCGAATCTTTCGAGAGAATCTCTTGTATTAACTAGTTTTTGATTGAATGCGAATGCAAATAGTTCTGCATAATTTACCCATAAAATTATTGCCGAAACTGATGGTGTAGCAACAATACTTCAGTTCATATCTTCCATTGAATGTGCTGGAAAATATAAACTCACCTCTTAGGGACACTTTGTCGGGAAATGAAATCAAAATTTTCGTTTTAATTTCATATCTGACAGAACGTTGCTTAAACAAAAAATTTCCCATAATGAGTTTCCTGCACGGATACTTTATGAGTATGAATACAAGTAGATAATATTTATCTTAACACACATCGAAGAAGGTAATGAAATTTGCAAAGCGAGCATCCCGTGTATGTCTTTTTGAATAGTGAATTGCGATGAAAACGTTATCGCAACTTGCTTTTAATCTGCCAACATGTCTGGCTTTCATTTCATTTAATCATTTATATAAAGGCATTTAATTATGCCCAAGCACAAAGGAGAATTTTAAATTGTTATATTTTCGAAAACTGTCATCAAAGAATTCATGTGGGCCGGAATGAATTGCTTTTTTGAAAATGCCAAATACCTACTGCTCTTTGGCATTTTCGCTGCATCTCTTTCGCGTTTGTGCATCATAAAGACCAGTTAACAAGCATTTGATACAGTTGCCTTTGCATATGTTAATGAAATTTTTTAATTAATTGGCAAAGAACGGAATAAACCCATAAGAATTGTGGTCATATTCGTGGTGTTCGTCTTGAGCTGATTTTTTTCTTTTTTTTTTTAAGTCTATCACTAGTTATTATTGAAACAAGATAAGACTTTATTAAACTATACTTTATGCATAAAGCAATGCAAGCCGTTTGACATGCGTGCAAATGTATGTCAGCACATGCTTTCTTAGTCGGCGTATTCCAAAGACGTTGTCAGCTAATGGGCTCAAGCGTTCTTACCGAACCATCGGGAAGCTGTGGAATGAACCGTTACGGACAAATGATCTGGCATTACGCTCGCTTCTATTTTTTAGTAGGTAGATAGAAGAAAGAACATGCATCTGCTCCAATTTTCCATGCCTTTCATCACCGCTTCTGCTAGGCTGCGAAAAATTATGTCGATACAAAGCGATGTGTATAGGTTTACTACACCGTTAATCCAAGCAACACAGACGAAGATGGTGTGCTCAGTATCGTCATACATTATTGCACACACGTCACAAGGGAGAAAAGCGAAATATTGAGGCATCATCTGTCTTAGAAGAACATGTACTTTTCCGACTACATTAGTTAACAAGTATGTTCGTCACCTTTGCAGGTCAGTTCGCCGCGTATGCTTTAAGACTCCGATATAGTTTTTCCCTCTTTTTCTTTGGTTTTTGCAAGGTTGGTGTTCAACTGCTCTTGCGAAACGAAATCCATGCCACAAATGATGTGGAAATTATATGACAGACTGATATAATTAGTAAAGCAAAAGCTTTGAAAAGCTTATAAGATATAAGACGTGAAAAATATTTGTGATACCTTCTACACAAGTGTAACATGAGGAGTTTCGCGTCGCAACTAAATGTTGTTCTAGTGTAGTACTCCTCCTTCTTGAAATATATAAAGAAAAACTCATGCGTCAGTTTTTTATAAACAAGTTTTACTTTATTTGTACTGTTAATTTTATTTTTCTAGAAGCAAAAAAAAAATTATATATACTACTTTTGAGAAATTTTCATAAAATGCGGACCTAAAAGTACTTTTGAGATTAAAAAAAAAAAAAAAAACAAAAAATGCTATACATTTTCTACCTCCTGCATAACAAACGCAGAATATTGCGCACGAGAAGTGGTTATGAAACCGATTTTTGGGGGACAACGCCGTATATTACAATGAAACATGTTGTAACCAGATGTTTGGCCTTCTTCTTATTTGATAGAGTCGGTGATATTAAACATTGCATAGTCAATGATTTGACAAACTCAAGTGTCTCTCTGAAAGATTTCTCTCAAAAGATATTGAAATTTAATTCATTCGTTGCGGCTCGTCGGCACAACCATCATTAATATATAATGAAACTTTTAATAAAGAAGACGTGTTTTGAAATTTAATTCCACGGGGCAAGCATTCAAGAGTGCCTATAAAACATTTTTAATAAAGTTATTATATCCATCACCGAAGAATGAGGAGTATATTCATCTTGTCAAAACCTTTGCAACCACCGAAAAGAGGCTTCAAAGATTCCACAAGGTAAACATATTTTTGAACATCATCAAATACTGCATGTAGGTCCGTCTGTGCGCCTGTGTAATTAATATCTGTTGTCAACATTCTCTTAGCCGCAGAGGCAATCAACTGCAAATTGGGCAGAAACACTCTTGCACACAGTTTGGTATTGAAAATGGGCCAAATCGGTCGAAGGACACGCCCACAGTACCACGTAAACTGAAGCCACCTCTCTTTTTCCAAATAAATAAAAACGTTGGGTTTTTGCTCGCTGCTCATAAACTGTGCCAGATAAATGTATAAAAATTTGAACTCATGTTCCATGGGCGATGCTGTAGTACCTGTACAAACACATGGAAAAAATTGAGGACGCCTACCGAATATTGTGGAGTACCAAAGTGTACTTTTTTTCAATACTTTTATAAGGCGTAGCAGCACGTTTCAAACACCCCTTAAGGTATATGAATTCTTGGCCATTTTCAAGTTTGGAATACACCTAAACATGTATGTTTGTTCGCCAGTCCATCTTTCTGCCTGCGCAGATGAGTATTATCTATGGTGAACATATCGTCTACAAATTTACGAAAGAATTTGGAAGTGACTTAAACTCCTCCAAGGACACGCCTTCAACGCCCACACGTCCATGCAAGAAAAACTTATATTTTGAAAATAGGAAAAATCAGCCACATCCACTCCATATTATAGAGCATGAAAATTTAGTTCTCTTACTCTTTTTGTCGCTTTTATTACCCTAAACGTGACGGGTATAAAAAATCCGGTCACAACCGAATATGACTTTCTTATTTGTTTTGTTGCTCTTTTTCTTATTTTTGTACATCATATGTGAGACATACGCATATAACTTTCTTAGTTACTACGTTTTTTGTTCACATAAGAACGCAATCCTATTAATAGACCGGATTTAATTTTTTCTTAAGAACAGACGTTTGTGTGTGTTTAACTTATACCTATATTACTTTTCTAACACGTTTTACTTATTCTTTTCTTTTCAGTTTTAATCTATGAATAATTGCTGAGTTACACACAGATGTCTTTCCAAAGTTGAAGACACACTCCCACACACACTAAGCCGATAAAAAAAAATGATCGTAACACAAGAAAGAAAATTATAAATTAGTATTTGTTTTATAATTAACACTCAGTAAAAGCAGATGAAATACAGAAATGCGATTTAGCTTTTACTTTACAGTTATTAAAATAATCCCTAGATTAATCGTAATTTATATAAAGAACACATGCTTAGAATGTTCGGAATGAAAAAAAAATTTTTCGTTTTTATTTACAATCTATCTAAAAAGATAATAAGTAAACGTTACGATTAAAAATGCGCTAAGTAGCAGAGGGTATTGTCATCCAATGGGAATAATATGACAACAAGGATATGGTACTTAAATAAATAAATAAAATGGAACCTTACTAACTATCGAATCATTGATACCCATCACCGTTTAACCGAAAAAAAGACAAAGAAATTAAAAGAAGACAATTCTCATCCTCTACAATGTGGGGCAGGCGCAGCTGATTTCTTCTATTTTCAAAATAAAAGTTTTTGTAAATACTACAAAGTTACGCACATAGAATAGATGGATCGACGAACAGGCGGACATGTTTGGGTGCACTCAAGGGTAGTAACTGGCCAAGAATTTGTATGTTTTATGGGGTTTTTGAAGCTTGTTTCTGCCTGTTATAAAGGTATTGAAAAAACAATCAAATTTTGGTACGTATGTTGGATAGGCGTACAGCATCCCCCATAGAATACGCCTTCAAATTTTCGTGCATTTATCTGGTACAGATTATGAGCAGCGCCAACGAGTAAAAACCAACTTTTTATTCATTTTGATAAATAGAGGTGGTCTTAATTTACGTGATGCTGTGGTCGTGTCCTTCGACCGATTTAGTCCATTTTCAATATCAACCTACGCGCAAGAACTTCCAATGTTTCTGCCAAATTTGGGGTCGATAGCTTCATTTTTGAGGCCAGGCAAATATTTACCGCAGACATTACACGGACGGGCAGACGGACATGCCCGAATCTATGCACAATCTGGTGTTGATCAAGAATACATATATTCTGTGCAATTTTGTAAAAAATGTTTTATAGGCACGGAATATATATATATATATATATATAGGAATTTTACAAAATTTCATATATTTTCATCGGAGTTATGAAGTGTCTTTCATGCCGGTGATATTAAAACCTTAACATTTTGTTGGGAAACTCAATCTTTACTAGCCATAGCCAGACGCTTATGTTATTTTTATGTGCAAAAAATGTTCAACATATATTCGTGCGAGCATTTCTTTTGTTCGCTTCAATTATTGTAGTTTGTTTTCATTGTTTTCAAGTAATGTCCTACATTGTCAACTGCAAGTAAATATTTTGCGTATTTCATAATTCTGTTAATAAACCTTAGCGTGATTGCGATAGTACATGACGTATATGTACGCGACTCTCTTCTAATCTGAAATTCTTATAATCCTTTGGGGTGATAACAATAATTTCACTACGAAGTATAATCAATTGATCGGCAAAAAAACTGTTTAGAAAATTTGCGACGTAAGATAAATATCATTAGAAAAATCTCATTAGATGTTCTTCCCTATAAGCTACGATCGATATAATCCCTATATTCGGTTTAATCTATCATAAATCCAATTAGAAATATGACATGCATGGGGAAATCAACGAACGAAATTGTCACGCTTGAGTTACGCAAGAATTTATTCAAAAGTATTACATTTAACAAAAAAATTTGCATAATAAACATTCAAACCGCCCTAATGCAAAGCATATATCTATTTCTGTAGGTTGTGAGTGTCTTTACAAAGTGAGGGAACGGAAACAATAATCATTGTTTGAAAATTTAACAAGAAAAGAAAAATCGAACAGAATGTGGAACCACGTTGTGTAACTACTCAACAGGTTCGATTATAAGATTAAAAATTTCACATAGTAGCGCTAAATGTTTTAAAGGGTGTCAACAAATGCGTTTTCTTTACTTATTAACCAAAGACTAGCCTGAATAGATCATATAGAAGCTAAACGTCAGCAGCTTGAGTTGAAAACCGGAAGGAGTTATTGGCTCTATTGGTTCGTCCAAGATTCATCATAATCTAAAGAATAAATGCATTTTATGAGAGAGTATCCTCTAGTCTTAGTATATATATATATACACTATATATATACTACTTTCTTTCTCTAATGTTCAAATACTTGATGAGGGGTATGTTCATTTTGTCAAAACGTTTGCAACGCCCTGGAGGAGGCTTCGCATGGTTTAAATACTCTTGATCATTATCAGATTCTGCATAGATTTAGGCATGGCCGTCTATCCATCTGTATAATATCTGTTGCAAACATTCTTCTAGCCGTAAAAGCTATCAACTTCAAGTTTGGCACAAACATTGGAAGTTCTTGCAGGCAGGTTGGCCATGCCCACAGCACCACGTAAACTGAGGACACATCTATTTTTCAAAATAAAAAGTTGGTTTTTGCCCTCTTGGCGCTGCTCATAAACTGTACTAGATAGATGCGCGAAAATTTGAACTGATGTTCTACGGGCGATGCTGTAGCATAAAACATTTCATGATAGCCACCGAAGATCTTAGGAAAGTGTCAAGTGTTGTTCTATCGAAGGAAATATATCAGATGCTAATTAAGAACATTCGTCGTAAGTGTTAAGCGGCTATAGATAAACAATTACGGGTACTGCATGAAGCATAGAACGAATAATGCGGGAAAACCACATAATTTCTTAAACCAATAAATTTTTACCTATTGGAGGATTTTGTTTTTAAAATAATATTCATACTCTTCGAAATGGTTTTACTGTATGTATTTCCTGGTTTGAATACATTTTAAAAAGATGTTATCATTTTACCGCTTTTTTTCTTTGTTTGTAAATCTCTTAATAAATTTGTGCTTATTCCTATAGCGAAGGATACGTTATTTATGTGCCCATGGCTGTATATATGTTTCTTATTCGTTTCGGACGTTTAGTATAAATTATAAAAAATGAGTTTTTTATTCGTACTTTCTAACAATAAGAAGAAAACTTTTTGTTTCTCTATGGCAAGTAACATGACTAGAACTATGGCGCCCTTTACGCTTACAAATGAAACAAACGCAAATGGAATTGTAGAAAGTTCAAGTGTAAACAAGCACAGGAACTTGAAAATAAAAAATTCTCCTTTGTTGCAAATGAAAAAAGAAACTTGAAAAATAAAAAAAGTTTTCATTCATAAACAATAAAAACTCCGATCCCAATAAATTAAGAGTAACTGAGGCGAGAGACGTAAGTCTAGGGTGAGTTTACTAGCCGCAAGCTTTGAGATAGACTACCTCATCTTAATGTTATAAATGAATCAATGAAAGGCAAATCACATTTGAAAATGAGATAATAAGAACAGATGAAAATAAAAAATGAAAGAAAAATCTGAAATAATCACAAAAATATACCTGGAATTGAGTTTTATTGTGTAAATATAAGAGAGATTTAAATATCCGTCTGGCGAAAAGAGAACCGGTTGCTTGGATCAGCGAAACGGATTTCTACTGGTTTCTAACGAATTTATTTTTAATTTCCTTCAAGAGATAAAAATTCCTATAGTTATTAAACCATATACTAAACTGCTAAACTGCATGTAATGTAATGCACTTTAGAAAGATATTAGAAGATGTCTAAAGAGATGACCAAGGTAAGGTATGAAAGAAACTACTTTTTCATGCCTTCCACAAGGCAATAAAATTTTAATGCGCATTTCTATGGAACATTAAAAAACGAAACAGGTTTTTATAATTGTTGTGCACTACAAACATACACACAAGAAATTGCTACTAAAAAATCATATTAATATTTTCCATTGCTAACGTATAAAAAACAAGCAATTCTAAGCAATATAAAAAAGTGCAATTTGCATAAAAGCGATTAATATTTCTTACCTCCGCCACTATGCTGGCATTGGATTTTAAATTTGCGCAACTCTTATTATCACTCGAATCGCAGACGAAACATTTTATGGCAGCACCTTTAAGTATGCAGTAATGTTTATTTTATTGCAAAGTATTCAGACATAATTTTGGTGGATTTATTGTTAAGGTGTGCGTATGGATAAGTGGATGTAACGAAGTATTAAGGTGGAGCAAGCATATACACACACGCACAAACACACACACACACACACACACACACACACACACACACACACACACA